>NC_081411.1:758747776-758942776 GCF_030272615.1 Cryptomeria japonica
TGCATCCAAGATAGTTCTGTTTTTCCTTTCAACAACTCCATTCGATTGTGGTGTCTGAGGTGTTGATAGTTGTCTTCTGATTCCATTTACTTCATAGAATTTATTAAATTCCTTAGATGTAAATTCTCCTCCTTGATCTGATCTTAGACATTTGATTTTCTTACCGGTTTCATTTTCTACCATTGCTTTGAACAGTTTGAACTTTCCCAGTGCTTCTGATTTTTCTCTAAGAAAAGTAACCCAACACATTCTAGAATAGTCATCAATGATTAGCATGAAACATCTATCACCTTGTAAGCTTTTAATTCTAGCTGGACCACATAAATCAGTGTGAATCAAATCAAGAGCATTATTGGATTTTTCTGGAATACTTTTGAAACTAGCTCTAACTTGTTTTCCAAATTGACATTCTTTACATACTGTATTATGAGGTTTGATAATTTTAGGTAAATCTCTAACTGCCTTAGTAGTACTGATTTTCACCATGCAATCAAAGTTTACATGATAGAGTCTCTTATGCCATAACCAACTTTCATCAATATGTGCAATTAAGCATGTCTTTTCACTGTTATTCAAATGAAAGATATTACCTCTAGTCTGATTATCAGTTGCAATTTCCAAACCAGTTCTATTCATGATTTTGCATTTTCCATTTTTGAATTGTAACTGAAATCATTTCTCAACTAATTGACCAACACTCAAAAGATTATGCTTTAATCCTTCAACATAGTAAACATTGTCAGTGTTATGCTTACCATCAAGAGATATTGTACCCTTACCTTTGATTAAACAAGCTTTTTCATCTCCAAATCTCACTAAGCCTCCATTGTATTCTTGAAAGCTCAAGAATTTACCTTTGTCTCCTATCATATGATGTGAGCATCCAGAATCAATCATCCATTCATCCTTTACTTCAATTTTAGCTGCCAAGGCCTGTTCTACCGGTTGAGCAGTAGGTGTCGGTTGATCTTCTGTTATAGCAACAAAAACCCATCCATTGTCTATCGAATCCTCATCAGAATCATTAGTCACACCTTCATCAGCAATGTAACAAGATTTGTCTTTATTCTTCTTAAATTTGTATCTCTGATATTCAATGTTAGGCTTGTATGTTCTTCTAGCTTCTTCTCTTAGTCTAGCATGTCTACCAAGGAATCTTGAAGCCATATGACCAATCTTATTGCAGTTAAAACATTTAAAGGGTGTTTTACCTTCATACTTACTTCCAACTGGACCTTTAGGCATTTTCCTTGCAAATATTGCTTTAGGTTCTTCAAGTTCTTCATTCTCTTTCCTGCTTTCTTCAAGTTCTCTTGCATAAAAGGCTTTCCAATCAGATTTGTCAAATGATGGAGCAAATGATGTTGATGCTTTAAAGGCCAAATCTATCTTTATAGTAGCAACAGGACTAAATTCTTCAATTTCAAAAGCTGAAAGTTTCCCAATCAATGTATCCCTAGTTACTGATGTATTAGGCATTGTTCTTAACTCATTTATAGCAGTGACTTTCATTTTATATGCCAGTGGCAATCCTCTTAAAAAATTTGAAACAATTTCATCCTCAATTAAGGTTCCTCCACAACATTTAATACCCAAAATAATCTCATTTACTCTTTCCATAAAAGCAGAAATCTTTTCATCTTCTTCCATTTTCAGATGTTCATACCTGACCCGAAAGCTTTCAATTTTTGCAATTTTGACTGTGGAATCTCCTTCATTCAGTGTTTCCAAATGGTCCCAAATAGCTTTAGCAATACACCTATCTGATAATCCCATGATTTTTTGATCTAATAATGCGCTCAAAAGTGCTTCTCTTGCTTTACAATCATTTTCCTCATCTTTAGTCAAGTTGGGTGGAGTGGGCTGACTCTGAGTAGGAGCGGTATAACCATTCTTTGTAACATCCCAGATGTCCTTTCCAATGCAATTTAGATGTGTCTCTATTCTGATCTTCCATATGCCATAGTTGGTTCCATCAAGTTTAGGACTGTCCTTTATGAAATAGTTAGTAGACATTGGATCTCCTCAAGCTATTAAACTTCTGCAAAAGAGGACTAGGCTCTGATACTAATTGTTAGGTCTCGGAGACAACTGAGAGGGGGGGTGAATCAATTGTCAAATAAATTCAAACCAAAAACAACTTAACCAACTTAATGCTTAATACCGGTAAACTAGTTTAATATGTCGGTAGACAGTTTTAACAGTTAATTGCTATACTGGTAAGGATTAGTGCATGAAACATAAAGAGAAAGTCATCCACAACACATAACACCAATATTTGTACATGGAAACCCTGTAAGGGGAAAAACCATAGTGGGAAACCTTACCCACAATCAGATGATACTACTGCAGATAGTAAGTGTACACAAATGGGGTCTACAAATGCAGAAAGGCCAAGCGCCTAGAGCTCACTGCTCAATCACAAAATGGGAGTCACACTCACTATAGTTGGATGGTTAAATCCAATAAGAATGTACTGCACAAAATAGCATCTTCATATGCTGGATTCAATACCTGTGTAGTTCTGATTGTCTTCACAAAAACCCTCCTTCAATCTTCAAATGATGTCTGTGTGTATAGCTTTGCTTATTCTCGCATATACCTTCACACAATCCTTTTTCGCATTCCACATTTGATCTTACAAATAAGATCTTACATTTATACCCTAATCTAATACCAATTTTAGTAGGTTGGCTCTACAAGATATTACAATAAAAACATTTTACAAACAATACAATATTCGATACAATAACTGATTCAACACGTCGGCTTAATGCATTTACAACAATAATTAATCATCTCCATAGCATATCGTGTTGATCTGGAAAAGATAAACCTACCGGTGTAACCCTGGACCTATTTGTCAGTAACAGCAAATATGCAAATGCTAATGTACCAATAAACAAAACTCCAAGACAAAGTGTCCACATGATGTCTTCAAGATTACCAAGTGTTTTCCATGTTATTCCAAGTGTCGGTGATCATTATATCTTGTCGGTGTACCAGATACCGGTGACTGTGCATGAGTCACTTGCTGGTGAATGTTGCTGACCAAAGTGTCAGAGTTGATAAGTGTTTAGTAGGTGTTGACATCAATGACAAAACCATACCAAAATACCATATATAGGGAGATGTGAATAAGATGTGAGTTACCTACACAGCGGGAGAACATGTCAAACATATTGGTGTCAGCTCTCCAGTTCAAGTGTTGTTAGTCGAGAGGTTGCAAAACCTAGTGGTAAAAAGGGAACATGTAACCAATACATAAAGGGAAGAGAGAGCTTGCAGTTTACCAGATGTCAAGACCCTTTGCCATTTTTGTCAAAGGGGGAGAAAGAATCTGTAGTATACCAGATACTACATGTGTTGACATCAATGCCAAAGGGGGAGATTGTTGGCATTGTGTTGTCATTGGTGTCAACCGGTATTGTATGGTAACCGGTATGGGAGTTTGATGTGTATTTTTATCCTTGTTGTCAACTAATATTACATATCACCAATACACTAGTTAGTGTTGACTTGTGTTGATGACAAGTATTGAAGACCGGTATGGTATGATGACCGGTAAAGTAATGTGTTTGCATTGAGATGTTGCCAACTGATAAGCATGTGTCTAGCAAGTTAGTAGGGTGAGCTAATGACAAAGTGTAAAACCGATATGCAAGTGGATGTGAAACTGCAGGACTCCAACCGGAAGACTAGGTCATCACAGGATGGTGACATGACCGACATAGTTTGGACTGCTGCAAGTTAGTAAAGTAGACAAAGGGGATGTGATGGTATGATGAAAGAATAAGTATCTGGTAGAATACTGAGAGGGGGGGTGAATCAGTATATTGAAAAAATGATACAAAGTCTCCAAACTCAAATTCAATCACACAAAGTAAACATATCTTAGTCAAGATCAATATTCATAAGAATACTTGACATCAACCGGTTTGACTGTTATGACAACTTAACAGTACACAACTTCAATCTTGTAAACATCAACAATGCTTAATCATAACTTAACATATTAATCTCTCAATGCTTCTAGTTACCATGCCTTATCAGAAGTTAATCAAATCAACAAATAAGATCATAACCACAAAAACATTCACCACTTGACACAAATGTTTATACGTGGAAAACCCAAATAGGTAAAAACCACGGTGAGATGAGACTCACAAGGATAGCTATCTGAACTCCTCTGAAGTTCGCCCTGTTAGGAGCCAAGCCTATTAAAGCTTTAGAATAAGCCCTGTTAAGAACTAATTTTGGTTAGGAATCACCCGGTTAAGGGATTTACAAATATGCCTTGTTGAAAAGCACAATACCCTGTTAGGAGTAACCTCGCTAGAAGATTTAAGAATCCAAGCCAATGGACCACCTTGTTAGAGGATTTAATGAGTAACCAAGCTTTTTAGAGCTTACCCGGTTAAGGGATTTCACTTCTGTTGTAATTGTTAGAAAACAACGGGTTTTCTTAATCTGTCTAAATAGCACTACATTTGCTTGATCAGATCCTTTTAAGCTTCAATCTTCCTTCACTCAAAGTGCAGATCCATTCACTGGTTAGGCAACAACACACTCAACATGTTTATGCCAATCTTGCCAACAACCTTTACAAACAACTTCATCGGCCTTAAATACAAATCAATTAGGTCGGTAACACAACAAAAACCTAATTCTCATCATCGAGATTACAAACAAGTCGGTACAATCTTGACAGTTAGAAAAAATAACAATCTCTTCACATTCTTCAAGAAAATTCCAACCACTCCATGATGACCGCTTCATCGGACTTTGTAACTCATCACGCATTGTGCATTAGATGCAATCCACTTTGTTCCTTCCCTAGACAATAAACAAAGGCACCAAAACAATTTGAACTTATCCTCATACAATGATCACACGTGTCTCCATCATAACCGCTCATCAAATAATAAACCAACAAACTTGATCGGTTAGGGTTTAACAGTTGATAGGGTTTATCGATTACATTGCATAGAAAGGTTTAACCCTTTACACCAGTTTACCGGTTCAACTCACAAACTTAACACACTGGTTTACAACATCTTCCACAAAGCTCTTCTTACTGGTTTACTAGTCAATATCAAAAACAACAATATCAGCAATAACATAAATACCATTACCGGTTCAATTTACATCAATGACAACATATCATTAATGAAATCTATATGCAAAATGCCAACAAACTCAAAATGCCAACAAGATGTCTATCGGATTATGTGTAGGAGATGTCGTTGCTCACACAAATAGGTCATATTAGTGCAACACTAGAAGCTAAAGTGCACAATATGTTGATAATTGATTCTCTTCTGTCATTGGCCCACAGGAGACAAGGATTCACTTCTACCGGTAAGTGAAAATTACTTGGCTTCTCTCCTAACATACATGAAATGCATTATGACTCTCCGGGATAAGGCAAAGCAAGCAAAGGGAGGTAATTGGATGCATAGACTGGATGAGTAATGTAGAAGATGAGGAAGCCGCCTGAGGTTGAGATCAGAGATGTGCATCAGGTCAGCATGTGATGACATGATGTTCTACCACGGTAGAGAACGAAGAGTTAAGATGGTGAGTTTACCTCCTTGGCAAACCGGTTGAGAAGAGAACCAGTCAAATGAAAATGAGGCTCTACAGTTGCACACATGGAGTTACCGGTATGCATATGGAAAGTGGTGTTGCCACAAATGCATAACAAATGGAGATAGTTAGCATGAAGATATCATGCACACTACCGGTATGAATGCAAAAACATATAAATTGGTAAACAAGGAGGATATCGGCATACAGCCAAGTGGACAAAGAGACAAAGGTGAAGTGCTCTTAGTCTAATGAAGATGCACTTGATGTGTCATCAAAGATTTTTGCTGAAGACCGGCATGATTGAAGACCAGGCTGACAAGATCCACTGGCACAAGGAAGGAGAAGGCAACAAGGTTAATCGATAGGCAAAGAGGGACTAGTAGCATGAAGCATACACCGTTTGTGTGATATTGGTTGGTGATCATGTTGGTTTGACATAGTGAGATAAGGTGGATGTTGACAAAGGTGCTAAGAGAAGACATACTAGCAGGGTTACTAGAGAACCAGTAGGGTTAGATGTCTGGTAGGTGTGCACGAGTTGAGCGTTTGGTCGATGATCTTGTCTGAATCGACACAGAGGTCTAAGTTGAAATGGATACTAACAAGGATGCCACGTGGAGTTGAAGTGGCAAGCTTGCAGAGGTCAGTGAAGTGTCGTGATGGTGAATTTGTTGTAGAGTTGGTCGACATTTAATGTTGACTGACTGTTATGGGTCGAGTTGCAGAGGGGTTGCAGCTCGAGGCAGGACGTATCTGATCGGATCCATGGAGTAAACTGATTGATGCAGGATGTCTAGATATAGATCAAAGTAGGTAAAGCAAATCATCAAACCATTATAGTGATTGACCAAAGATGAGCCGATAGATTGAATGCATATTGCTAAAGATGGAAGGTATGCACTGGAAGGCACGATGTTGGCAGTGATTCACAGGCAATCATCTTTGAGACATGATTTGAGGAGATTTGATTGGATATGGTATGGCTCGTTGGTCGAATAAGAAACCCTAATCGCGCCAATGTTTGAATTGGTTTTTTGGCGGGAAAACCTAGATATAAGGATGTAGACCAAAGACCAGGAGATGATGAAGCTACATGTTAAATGTTGAAGAGTGGAGTGTGAAAGAGAAGCAGAGAGCCAACCATTAATTGACTTCATCAAAGATCATATAAACTATGTGTTGGAGATGCAACCAGTGAGAGGGTTTATCAAATGCTTAACTGATAAGATCATTGCAACCTACAAGAAGTAAGGGAGGAGAAGTGCAGAAGTGAACCAGTGGTGTTCAACCCAGCCAAAGGATAGCTTAGAGTGAGGTGGTCGTGAGTAGGTTGCAGAGAAGATCCCACATGCGCAGAACAGAGTAGGGTGGAACCAGTAAACTGAGTAACCAGTAGTCAAGTGCAGAGTCTGTCAGATGAACAACCTATAGAGCCAGAGTTGCCAAGTGAGCAATAGCAGGAGAAGGTGAGCAGAGAGAGGAGGTGAGAAGAAGGAAGAAGAGGATAGAAAATCAATAGAGAACATAATAGAGATAAAGTGACATAAGGAAGAGGAGGAGACAACTGGTAAGGCAAAGGAGAAGCGAAACCGGTAGAGTGAAGAATATGCAATGGTTACAAGACTCACTTGTAGTCAAATTATTACATTTGTATTTGATAATGATTATTTGTAGATCACTGAGTTGGCTCTCGGTGCAGGGGTTGTAGCTCCTTTGGGTTGGTGCCCATAAACTACAAGAGTGGTACTCCTTGGGTTTGTGCCTTAAATATTGTAACTAAAGTGTTTCATTGTGAGGTTGCATTGGAGCAGTAGACTCTAGCAGCATTTCTCATCGAGGTTTTTTCCATCTTGGGTTTTCCTCGTATATACTGGTATTATGGTATGTGCCCTTGTGTATGCTTGCATTGCATTGTCTTGATTTATCTTGGCAGTAGACCCACTAGTTATTATGATGATAATCGGTATTCACACATAGCGTAGATAAAGAGAAAAGTTTGTAAACCATTGATTCACCCCCCCCCCTCTCAGTGGCACATTGTGTCTAACAATAAGCTATCTCATAAATTCGTTGTATTCGATTTGCACACAATGCACGACCACAATCTTTTTGCATATAGTACACCAAAATAGTTGTTTTCAACAACCATTGCATCTAACATATAATATCCTTGGTAATATAGCTCTGCATCATTTGACTATTAGGTCGTCTCAACCAGAATGGATGAGACCGGACTTAACTACATGCAACAGCAACTGGGTAACTTCATGCGATGTCGGGTTCCAACAGCAAGCAAATTGGAGAATTATGCAACTCAGCATATCCGAATAGGACTGGATCTAAACTCATCTTGAAATGAGTGCTAAGACCATATTTGGAAAAGACCAGACCCAAAAGAAGCTTCAAGTAACGCAAGATACAAGACCTCAAAACTGTGCATACATATTAAGATAATGAAGCAAACTTTTTGAATCGGATCACACGCATACATGTCGGAGAACATGCAACATTCATGACATCAATGACAACAATGACAAATAGGCCAACATGTATGTGATGTGGATGGTCATTTTGTGATTTCCTAGAAGATTTGGCTTCTCGGAAGATGTGTTGCTGATGTTACTCAATGCTATTTTTAGGTCTGACTTGATAAGGAAGTCGAGATGTTCATTCGAAAGTCAAGGATGTGTGATGACATTTTTGTTTTGGGTCCAACATTGGCAATGTATGTAATGTGTTCATGTGTTTGATGAGGAACATTGTGATGTGGTCTACTTCTCATTCCTTCCCACCACCAGAATGTTTAGATTTGTCTTGGTCGACTTCGAAGATTATGTTTTTCCGAATATAGTATATGTATGTGTATGATCTAGATAAGTTAGTGTGGCATTTTTGTGAATGGCTAATTGTGTTGAAGATATGTGAGATTGAAAGAATCCAATTATTGTTATGAAGTGTGTTGTGGATAGTTATCAGAAGAAGTTTCGGCAATGCAGACTATGTTTCAGTAGTGGATTTTTTTTCTCTCTTTCTTTCTTTCACAGTAAGCCCTACGATAGTGAGCCTTTTTGGGCAGTGAGCCCTCCTGTAGTGAACATTCTTGGCAATGAGCCATCCTTTCTAAAAATAACCTTAACCAGTGTTTTCATATTGAGAATTAGCACTCTCCATGGTTTTTCCTTTCTTAGGTTTTCCATGTAAATTCTGGTGTTAATAGTGTCTGATTTGTTGTGTGTGTATGTTTTCATGCTTTATCTGCCTTGATTAAATCAGCTAGGTGTTCTGAATCTATGAATAAAGATTTCAAAAAAAATTAATTGTCAACTGATTCACCCACTCCCCCCCTCTCAGTTGCCCAGATATTCAACACTTATACCATCTAATAATTTAATCCCATCCAGCAAATAGACGTTGGCATTACCACAAACTTTCTTTTTTCTTCTTCTTTAGTGGTACTAAAGGATGTTTCTTATCATCCTTCATCATGTCTAATTATTTTATCTAGGTATTGTTGTCACAAAAGTTGAACCCGCTTGATGAACAACCTTGATCATCAACTTTGTGCAATGTGGAAACAACCTCCCAAGTGTGGGACTTGCAAAAGTGAGGTTGAATCTCCGAAGAAGGTTGGCTTCCTTTCCAATCTAAGTGCAAGTGTTGGACCAATCCAACACTAATAAATCCTAAACTACTAATTTGACAGGGAAAAGGGAGAAAGAAGGGATGCAGGAAAGAAGGGAAATAAGTTTTGCACCTAGACTGCAAATGATCTTCCCTGCCTATGATGCACAAAACACAAATAAAACCACCCAAGATATGCACAAGATTCCATCCTAATTAGCTTCCAAAATGCAGAGTGAAGGTTGGAATCTCCAAGATAGCAGGAGGAACTGATCAAGTTCACGGATAGTATCCACAATGGATCAACATAATCACCTATACTAAGGAAACAAATTAAAATGCATTCGGACAAAAAGGTAAAAACATTACACAAGTTGAAAGAACTGAATAAGGGCAAAATAGGCAAATTTTATTCATGCAAAGGCAAAGCAGATTTTTACAAGTGCAGAGAATCATAGTTTTTTGCAGAAGAAAAGAAAGAAGATCCCTATACAGTGTTACAAAATTGCCTTTATAGATCAGGCATAACTCAAATGAGTACAATTAAGAAACCCCAACCCACATCAGAGAGGAGGAAGAATCGAATCGACAAGTTGATCTGATTGAGTGTGAGGACAACTCTGATAATATCTTCCCCACCTAGGAAGAAGCAAAACCCCTCTGCACAAAGAGAGCTCGGTACATGATGGATCTGAGATTGCGTCTGTAGGAGTAAAGTCCTCATTCCACATTGAATAGGCATGGGTAGCATCTAAAATGACCTACAGAAGTCATGTCCGAAGTAATGGTGATGAAATCTGGTGGCCGCATTGAATTCTAATTGGATTAGGGGCGCCGACCGAGCCAAAATATTTTCTTGACCATCGGATCGACAGCCAGCATACACAGAGCATTCAAAACCTCAACAGTCCTATCAGTTTCAAATCTGGTCATCCGATCCTCTAGGGCGCACACAAATGGACACACAAGATTGTGTTGCATAGCCCTCCACAGGGCTCAATTGAGCTTTAAAACATGGTTATTCAATCAGGCCATTATGAAGATCTAACGGTCATGGATGTGTGATGTGGCACCCCGGCTCCACGTCTCCCTTTGTTGTGCAACCATCGAATTGGTCCAACTCTCCACGTTGGATGGCATGGGACACCCTATCCTTGTGTATTTCTTACCCTGCACACCATTCTGATGTGCCTTTTCCTTGGTGCAGGGTAACAAAGGATCAAATTCTCATCACCTTCAATTACCCCGAACAACCATTTGATTTATTGCTTCGCCCTGCGGGATGGTAGGGAACATCATCCATTTGTTACCCTACATGGCCTATTCTTTATGCTTTTATTCGATGCGAGATAGTGGGGAAGCCTTTGTTCACTTTGCATTCTTACCCCGCAAGCTTATCTGATGTGATTTCTCTATCATGTGGGGTGGCAAGGAAAGCCATCCGCCTTTGTCTTTTATTTCCCCACACGGCCTAACTACTTCCTCAAAATCCCTTGCGGGGTGGTGGGGAAGCCTTTGTGTTACATTGCTTGCTTACCCCGCAAGCATCACTTTTATTGTTGTTTTCCTTCCCGGGGTAACAAGGAGAGACCGAGTCTCTATCTCCTGCTATCTCGAGTCATTTTTTTCCTTTTCGATCTCATGCCCGTCTTTCTTTGTCATTCCCTTTGGTGCGGGATGATGGGGGAAGAAACCTTTCCTTGTATTTGTTGCCCTGTAACACACCCTTTTCAGCATTTTATGCTTTACGAGATAGCGCGAACATCGCCCACACTTCGCTTTCTCTTATCCCACAAGCATCATTTTCTTTGATCTATGCCCAAGCGGGGGAAGGAAGGAACTGACTTCATTGCCTTCCCCGCCATCTTGCATGGGCAAAACCTATTGGTCAAAACTTATGCAACCAAAACCTTAGTCTACCGCATCGAAATAGCATGCAGTGTCCATAACAAGATAGCGAATAACATGATGTGTTACTCGCACAAGATGTTGGTGTAGCTGCAAGGCACGGGTCAACAACCCTCGTGTTATTGATGTGTCACATAACCTTCATGTTATGCATTTAAAAAAAAAATTGAAGAAGCAGCTAACTCTGCTAAGTACAATAACACATGTTAGTCGCACTGGCATCTCAAAATTGATCTCTGCAAGGGTTGGAACAAAAATTCCCAACAAGTATCATGCAAATATTTTGTATCATGTTATCATCATCTACTCAAAAACAAATGGCATTCATCCATCAATTTATATCAGAAAAAACTCCCTATCTTAAATTTTATCAAACATTATTCATTGGCCAATTTTTTATGTTCTTCCTCTAATCATGAAGTTCTATAAGGATTAGGGTGTTCTAACCTCTTCAATTTTAGCTTGACAACGGTTTCTTATAAAACTATAACTTTATGACACCTACCTTCAATCTTATATACTATCTTGAACAAAAATTTCCTCTACACTAGTAATTTTTTCTCTACATTGTTTGGTTTTAACAAAACTCTCCTTGTGATCAATGGCTTGCCTCTATCTAGTTCATTTATCATAATTCATAATCCTTTAGAGTCTTAAACAACATGTTATTCTTCTATTGGTAAGTCCTTGACTTTGGGAGTATTCCAATGTTCTATGACCTTTCAATCCACATCTAAAACAAGGTCGTTTAAAAGATATTTTGTCAACTCTAACATATCTCCTACCTCTTTGATAACTATTATATTTTCATTGTAGTATGAATTATTTCCATCACTATTATTTTGGTATGTGATATTGCTTCATCTTGGTTCAACCTCTTCTATATATGATCTTATGTCACCTCATTGATATCTTCCTCCTAGAAATATTTCCCCTCTTCATCTTTCAATTTTTTTTTATCTCAAATTTTTATTTAGCTTCTCTTCTAGCTTAAATGCAAATTGGTGTGCTTCTACTACCATTTACAATTTCACAATGCTTAGCTTTTCTTTGATGGTCCCTCTCAATTCTTTGATTTACCTTGCTACTTTTTTCCCTATTTAATCCAAACCTAATGATCATCTTATAAAATTATTCAATGCATTCCTTCATCATCTTGTCCTTTAGTCTTACCACCATCCTATCACACTTTTCTATATTTTCTTTCCTTCTTCACTTTCTATCCAAATGTACTTCTTTCTATGAAACAATTGCATGTCTTTTCAATTTACTTAGAAAATCTAAACCCTTTAAGGATCCATGATTTATTAATAATCAAAATCTTCTTTTAGGCCTCTTACAAACTTTGGAGATAACTTTCATCATTTTTACCTAATCCATTGTTTCTTCCTTTTAAACTTCCATATCTTATTTGATAACTGGTATGTTTTCTCTTCTTTTAGTTCCCGCATCATTGTTTTCATCATTTCTAGGGTTGTGACCTCTTTTTCTAGCTTCTTCCATAGTGTCAAACCTGATCTTTATTGTTTTCATCATCTTGAACATTTCTTTTATCTTTCAAGCAACATTAGCAATACCTTATCCTTTTCATGGAGTAGTCGCATCCTTAGATTCAATTCAAACTACCTCAAAGTTGGTGTTCTATCCACAATCACTTGTGCAAACTACCTTAGATGAAATTATATTTACAAGTTTCATATAGACTACCTCAAACTTGGTCATTTATTTACAACCATAAAATATTGACCTTCATAGGGTGCTAAAATAGTTTTCATACCATCTAATGTAGTCCTAACCAGAAATAATTAATTAAGGATCATCCAGACATACAGCCAAATAGATAAGTACATAGAAGAACTCAATTGTGATAAAAAATAATAGAAATAGATCTTTATTGATTCATAATCCTTAAATAAATTATAATATACTACAATGGACTTACAATGTGAAACCTCAACCTTTAAAGATATATAAGAAAAAATATGCATGTATTACAAAATTATCAAATGATAATACAAGATTCATCCATCTACTATAAAACTTTTATATGAGTTAAACTTCCTAAAGATAGAACTAAAGTCAATTGCCTTAGAATGATCATGAGTGATACTTATATAGTGAGCATTAACCTTAGGAATGATATGTGTTTGCCACAGAGTAATATAAAACATGAGTGATGCTTATATAGTGAGCATTAACCTTTAGGAATGATATGTGTTAGCCACAATGTGACATAAAAGACAATGTTAAATGAAATGTGTATCCTAGTAGCATGTAGCTTGGAACATTGTAGAATAAATGTAATAAAAAAATGCATTGGATGCCAAAGTAATACATACCACAAACCTTCTTGGGACAAATTAGCTCAAAATGTAACCAAGCATTGTTCTAAAGATTGTAAAGTTGTCACATGGTTGAAATAGTGATATTTGGCATGCCTATAACTGATTATGAAAATTTGATGTGAGAACCACAAATTGTGATCATGTTCATTATAATAAGGGTGTTCAACTTATAAGTGAGTTTAAAAAATTATAAAAAATGAGTCCCTATTTCTTTTGTACCACTTGAGTAGTCAAGTTTTAGGTTAGTTGCTTTTTCCTCATTACCCTTTACATTTTTTGTTCCAAGAAAATAGCAATCTATGAATGTTTTAAAGCTAAAAAGAAAAGAAAGATTAATAACATAGCAAGCTTAATGTCAATAAGACTATTTATCATGTGTGTGATGTTGTGGAACCTCTATGACGGGACAAAGATCTATTAATTGGCTCTCATCTATTTTGTTACCTTTCTTGTGGTTATATGTAATAGCTCTTGCATACCTAGCCACAAGTTGATGGTGCGTAATTGGAACAATGTAATAAATGGTGGGAAGACAAGCTATAGTCAAAGAGGTCGATAATCAACGAGATCGTGTTGATGCCATAGCACTTTGATAGTACAATGCTCTTCCTACATGACTTGTTTTGACTATTATATTTGAAGTGATAGATAAAATCAATATAATCATTCAAAATGAATGCAATTTTAGAGCGTGTTTCTATAGTATTAAATTGTTTTCTCTAAATAACATCTATGTTATTAAAATGGTGTGAATAATAGTTTTGTTAAAAATTAGGGCGCTTTTTTTGAGCTAATCTTGTGTCATAAGTATTTGGTTTCTTTAAATCAAATCAATCTTTATTATCTAATAGAATAACAAAATCTCCTAAATCTAATTATTTAAATTTTATTAACAAACAATTTATCATATTAAGACTTCACTTTTTAAACAAAATATGAAAATACATATTTAGAAATTACATCTATCATTTTCCTTCTTATAATTATCATATTTTTCTTGTTTGTTTATTTTTATTATTAATTTAATATATATTAGCATTAAATGTAAAATAAATAAATAAAAACAAGTTTGAATATATATATATATATATATATATATATATATAAAATTGAGATTTCTAATTTTGAGTTATGTTTTCAATTTTTACTTCAACAAAGAAGATGATAGTGGAAAGAATTATAAGATATCAAATGGTATGTTTTTTCATCATCCTTAGCTTCTTAACTTTAAAATTGAATTACAAGCAAGAGAGATTAGGTACATTTCAGTTTGAACTCTTTTACAATTCATTTATATAACTCCTTTTAGTAGACTTTTTTATTCATAAAACTATTGAATTTTTTTAATTAAATTATTTATTATTTGATTAATTAGCATTTCACCATCTTTTTTGGCCTGTTGTCCTTCAAATGTAAATATGTATACATATACACAAATTTATATAAATAATGTAATCATATATCTATATAAAATTGAAGTCACTTTAACTTCAAGGGTTGCACCTAACAACAAATCAATTTCAAATTTTCATGGGATGCTAAAATCAAAGGTAAATCTTGTGTTTTTTCTAATTAATCTTATTTGGTCAAAGTCAAAATGGGTAAGTAATGGCTACTAAAGGTCTTTGATACCAACATGGATAGAATTTTGTTCAAGCTAGGGAATGCTCTTATTAGTAAATTTTTAGTGGTTGGACTTAATGTTGATACTTTTAGAAAATAGGCAAAGAGAATATTAAGGCTCCATCATATGTTAGAGATTTGGTGTTGTCTAAGGGTTTTATCTACTCGCATTATCTCTCCACGAAGATTGTGTTTCAACCCTCTTAAGAAACCAGAGTTTTTTGTAATTTTGTATCTTTCCCTTAAAAGGTGGGAATCAAGATTTGATCGAAATAAGGAACACGTCAATACTATCCCAATTTGGGTTAGTTTTCTTGGATTATTGTTCAAATGTTGGGAGAAAGTATGTACTAGCATAGCTAGCTCTTTTGACCAACTCATTGTTGTTGACAAGATGACCAAGTCCATACCATACCTATTATTTGCCACATTATGTATTAATATTGAGGTTAATAAGGTGCTTTCCCTTTTAATCACCTTATCCTCCAAATTAGGTAAATGCATGCAACAAATCATATCACCATTGACACATGCTAGGTCATGCTACTACTAGTGTACATTCTCTAGCAAAACTCAAAGTCACAAGAAGTGTCAGGCCCTAAGGGTATCTTCTCTATCACAAGCCTTGGATGAGATTACCCTAAGTTATGATGGAGATATAATTGGTCACGTTACACAAAAGACCAATTTGGATAATGTTAATCATGTTGAGTGCATCTATTCTTGTTAGGAGAAGATAGAAGAAGACTTACAAGAAGGATTCAATTAAGGATGCCTTGGATTGTGTGCTCCATCTAACCAACCCTGCTCCTGAGTCTCAACTTTGACTCACCTTAATGGACCCTAATAAGGAAAATGTTTTAAGCTGAGATGCATTCTGCAAGTCCCACTTCAATCAATCTCAATCTTCACATATAAAAAAGGGAATTCTACCAAGAAGGAATTTGGATTGAGTCAAAATATAAGGCTATGGAAGGATTCTGAATTCCCTAAAATGATTTGAATTCAAACTACCCTAAGTTGATGGTTATTTTGTTATTAGGCAATTTTCCCTACCTGTTTCTCACTACCCTTGTTGGGGAATGTTGATTGATTGATGTTTTGCATATATTATGCTATTTGTTCCATGTTAGTGTTTGAGAAAATTTCATCCTTACATTCTTGGTCTTTGATCATGTATTATAGCTATTAATGGGACTCCAATATCTTGCCTAAACTAGTCTTTGTAAAAGGGTTTTGAAATTTGAAGTAATGTATAACCAAAAAAGAAATTAATGTTTCTTTTTCAACGGAACACTTTGTAAAGATTAATTTTAAAATCATATCATTATGAAATTTGTAAAAATAAAATATAAAATTTGATTTTTGAAGATTAATTTTAAAATTGTATCATTCTGAAATTTGTAAAAAATAAAATATAAAATTTAATATTTTCAAAGATTAATTTTAAAATCGTATCATTCTGAAATTTGTAAAAATAGAATATAAAATTTGATTTTTTTAGATAGATATTAATAATTATAGACGACCTCACACTAGGGATGCTTGCAAAAGCGATATAGCAAACACTACTGAAAAAAGGTAAGCACCTTAGTTGATGGGAAAAGAGAGAAATTTGATGTAAAATAGGTTTTTAATATGGATTTAAGAGCTGTGCTATTAGAAACAAGCATTATAAATACAAATGGTGGTGTTCTATTCCCCTGTATAAGTCATTTTCATTTTCTAGCACAAAAGAAAGGTGTCAAAACAATGGTTTGACTGATTCTCCCTTTACTTTTACATTTACACAAGTGCCCCAACTTCTGATGATTTATCGACGGCGTTCATCAATCTCCCTTTTAGGGATTGTCTTCTGATTTTCATCAAAATTTGTTGGCCCATCACTAACAAACTTGTTGGTACCACCCTTTTTATTCTTGGCATTTGGACCAACTACCTCTATCATGTGCTTCCATCCATCTATAGGTCTTCTTCGACTGAATATATGGGATTTGATAAAATTGGTAATCTACGGACAAAGACATAAATCAATTTTATCATGCCAATTAATTAAAAAAAAAAATTGCATGTAAAATGAAAATTATACAAGTACCTGAATTTTGTTGAAGGCCATGCGCCGTTCAAATTCTTGGAGGAGGATATCCTCCTCCTTCTGAGAGACCTCCCATGGCTTTTCATCTTTAGAAACTCCTTCCCAACCTTCTGGATATGCTTTAAAATTGGGATCATTTGGGAGTTTTTGATAATCGAAGAACCTACATTACAAACAATATATAACACTCATGTTACAAAATCAGTATAATTTTTGTAGGGTTGCCAGTCATATATTTTGTGAAGGTAAAATGGAATACTAAAAAGGAAATTTTAAAATATTAAAATGCATAATTTGCAACGCAACTTCACCCTTATGTTTTATAAGGCTGGCTCAACTTGAAATGCACAAAGGAAATGGAAACTCAGAAAGGAGAACGCTAAAATCATAGGAAAAATATTAGAGCTAGTTCTATACTGAAAGTTCATCTCCCATTCTCCTGGAGATTTAATTTCAATTTATAAAGCTGACCAATGATATGGACTCAATGAATTCTTCATCTTGAATTGATAAAAATGATCCCACTCCCGTATAGAGAGATGAATTCTTAGGCAGCTATTTTAAAGTACATCATTGTACCTAACAATAATACATTTCTCTCAGTACTTCAAGTTGCACATGCTTTGCGCTTAAGCATATATAAAATGTTGAGACAAATTATCTGAACAGGTAAGTGATGGCGGATTCATGGCGGTCTCATGGCGGTCTCGAACTAAGGCCAGGCAGGGGGTTTGGTAGGCCATGGATCCCCGAAGGATATTCTTCCAGAGATCCTTCGTTGGTTGTTCAGAGATCCCATAAAAATCAAGGCTTTCAGAAATCAGTGCGATTCCAAAATCCACATTTATATCAGGGCCCCTCTAGACGGCAGACTTATTGGACAGATACCCAGATGCCCTCGAGTGCTCAGGGAAAGAAGAATCAGACTTTTCAAAGGCATTCCTAGCTGGGTTCTCAGACAAGTCTCCCCCCACAGAAAAAAGCCCTCCCCCGCTGGTCTGGCAATGCTCAGAATGTAAGCTCTCGAAAACACTTAAGCTTAGACTCCCGGGCTAAGAAAGTGGCAACAGGCTCAAATAACATCCCAATTTCAGCTAGGGTTCAGAAATGCTCTGCATCCAAGGCACCTCTGGTCTACAATCATGATGTTCGCCAAAATATGCAAGCTTGCCCTTTAGCTGCACTCACCTTGTCTTTCAGGGGCACCAAGGTATTGGGTTTCAAAAAACTATCTTCTCATCGACCGACTCCTAACTTTGTTTGTAAGGACCAAAAAAGGAGCGGGAAATCCATGGGTAGCAAACTTTTTGTTCTACCTTCGGAATCAATGAACCTCATGATTGCCCGACTCAAAGAAAATGCCTTTTTGCACAATGGTGTGGTATAGGCAGGAATAGCAAAGATATAATCTCATGGTGGATGTCTTCATTCCCAGGCTTGATCTCAATCAGACAGCTTCAGAATGATTTCTTTCTTCTAGAATGTGTTGATTCGTCTCTAAAGAAAGCAATCATGGAAGGCTGTCCTTTGTTCTTCCAAGGGTCGACATTCCACTTTATAGATTGGAAACCAGGCTTTGACCCGGCGAAACATAGATTTGAGAAATCCCCCGTCTGGTTGTCTTTAGTGGGCCTCCCATCTGAGTTTTGGTGCCCGGAGGCTTTGCTGAAAAAAGGTGACACTTTAGGATCCCTAGTGGGTATTGAGGCAAATTTTTTGAAAGGCCTAAAAGGAGATGTAGCAAATATCTATGTGGAGATTGACCTTAAAAAGGGCTTCTATAGCGACTTAGAAATTATTTCAGAAATGGGCAGATGGAAACAGAGAGTGAGAAGGATGGGAAAGGAAATCCCTGGCAAATGTATCCTTTGAAACCAAATAGTCAGAAATAGCTCAGCGGCAACTTCAATGGGTGCTATCCACCTTACACACCAGCCTGAAGAGCGAACTGCTACTGAGCAAGAATGTCAGAAGTTGGTCAGGGGTCAAGAAAATCTATTGGCATCAACTGCAATGGTTGCAGATCAGGCATGTCAGAATGCTATTCAGCAGATTCAAGATAGAGCTCATGTTTCTACGCCTGTGTCTTCAGCTCCTCTAGACTCACAACTTCTTCACACTCCTAGATCAAATCATCTATCAGAAGGGATACTAGGCGAGTTGACACATTGTAGTACAGGTATGGTCTCTCCATCTTCTCCTCCTCCTTTTAGTTGTCCTCTTATTCTCTCCCCGATTGTAAAGATACAGTCTCAAAAAGTTGTTAGAAGTCTGTTTGGTCAAAAAAAACTCCTTCCTTGACCAGAAGAGCATTTAACATCTTCTCCCAACCTCCTGGTAAGGTCCCAAAAAAGAAAAATAGTTTAAGGCGATGTAAGCATAGAGGATCCCTACAGCAAATTAAGCCCAGCAAAAAACCTATGCAAACTGCTAAAATCCTGCAGGAAGAGGATGTCATTGAAAATGATCTTAAAGCTGATTTGGAAGAGGACCAAGAGCCTCTTCTATCTGATGGTGAGATTTACTCTTCCTCAGATTTACCCACCTCAGAACAGTTTCTTAATCTACCGGTGGAAAGTCCAAATCCTTTCATGTTGTCTCTGTCTTTAGCTCCTCAAGACCTGGTTTCTTCTTTAGACCAGAATGCTAAGAAACTTCTTCAGGATCTTATGGTTCGGGATGAAGATCTGGATGCAATATACCCCCCTAGCAGTCCTGTACTCACAGGTTAAAGAAAAAAGAAAACTAGGCCTGCATCAGAACCATGAGGGATTGGAGAAACCAGACTTTGGCTCTTCCCCTCCTAAGAAGGGTCGCAAATCCCTTATTGAAGCCAGATCTTTAGATGGTGTTGCGGAGAATCAATCAAAACTCCAAGATCTATGGAAAGTAGGGAAGGGGAATCCCCTTCCTGAACAGCAATGAAAATCTTATCTTGGAATGTTAGGGGCCTCAATGCCCCTAACAAACAAAGGGTGATCAAAAGAAGGATTCTTTTGGTCAATGCAGACATCATTTTTTTTCAAGAAACTAAACTGGAAAGTAAGCAAGCAGTCACATTTGGAAGTGGAATTAGCCCCCTATTTCATACATCTTTGCAATTGACAGTGGCTTTAGAAGGGGCTTCAGGAGGCTTAATGATAATCTGGAAGCCTTCCCAAGTTAAAGTTGAGGGCATTGCTTCAAATAGAAATTGGATTCTGGCTAAAGTTTCCCATCTTCAGACTAGTACAATCTTCTTTGTTATAAACACTTATGGCCCAGTTTCCCCACTCAAAAAACAACTCTTATGGCCTTCCTTAGATGAAGTCTTGTCTTCATTAACTGAGGAACAACTTTTTTATAGGAGGTGACTTCAATGCTATTAGAAGAGCTTCTGATAAAAGGGGAGGATTAATCCGCTTAGGTGGATCTCAACAAGACTTCAATGACTGGATTGATAGGAATGGTCTCTTGGAAATAGACTCAGGTGATTTGTTCACTTGGACAAACAGAAGGAAAGGATTTAGCAACATAGCAGAAAAAATAGATAGATTCTTTTAGCAAGGAGATCTGCGGTTCTTTCCATTCTCCCCCTCCTGTTCTGTTATCCCTTGCTCAGGATCAGATCATTATCCCATTTTGCTTTGTTTGCTTGGCAATAAGGATAGCTGCAGAGCCCCATTTAGGTTTGAGAACATGTGGATGAAAGATCCAAACTTTCTCACTTTGATAGAAAACTGGTGGAAGGAAGCATCATTTGAAGGTTCAAAACTCTTTTGCTTTACTGCTAAACTGAAATTTGTAAAGCAGAAATTGCTTCAATGGAACTCACAGCATTTCAAAAATATCTTCTCAACAAAAAGATTGATAGAAGAAAGAATGGCAACACTAAATGATAAGATCATCCTGGAGGGAATGAACCAAGAATCCTTTCATCAAGAAAAGAAGCTTCTCTTGGAATATGAGGATATTTTATCTAAAAAAGAAATCTTCTGGAAACAGAAATCTAGAGAGAATTGGCTTATTAGAATGGGAGACAAAAATACCAATTTTTTTCATAATGTAACAAAGATTAGAAGGGGAAAGAATTGGATATCAAAACTGGAGTCTAAGGATAATCAAATCACAGAGGACCCCGATGAGATAAAGAAAGAAATCACCACTTTCTTCTTTAATCTTTTAAATAACCTAGATGGATCCCAATTGTCTGAGCAAAAAAAGATGCTGTAAGTAATCCCCAAGATTATCACAGATGAGCATAATCAAAATCTTAATGAGAGAATTAAGTTGGATGAAGTATTTTGAGCCCTTAATCAACTTCCCTCGGGTAAAGCTCCTGGCTAGAATGGTTTTCCTGCGGATTTCTTCAAGAAGTGTTGGCATATTTTAGGTCAGGATCTTGCAGAAGCTCTGGAATGCTCAAGAAGATCAGGAAGAATTCTTAAGGAAGTAAACAACACGTTTATTGCCCTCATCCCAAAGGAGGAGAATGCATTAAATCTAGGAGATTTCAGACCCATTTCTCTATGCAATACAGTTTACAAAATCCTTTCAAAAGTCATGACGAACAGAATGAAGCCCCTCATGGAAATTATTATATCAGAAGAACAAACAGGGTTTGTTCCAGGCCGCTCAATTCTTGATGGGGCAATAATAGCGCAAGAAGCAATCCACACTCTTCAAAGCACAAAAAGACTAGGTATGATTATAAAAGTAGATATATCAAAAGCTTATGATAGTGTTGATTGGCACTTCCTTTGCAAAGTTATGCAAGCTTTCGGCTTTGCAAAACAATGGATTGACTGGGTGTTTGAATGCATCTCCACTACTAAATTTTCAATCAAGCCAGAAGGTTTCTTCTCCTCTTCAAGGGGGATCAGACAAGGAGATCCTATCTCTCCTTTTCTCTATATAATAATGGGGGAGGTATTGGGAAGGACAATTAAAATAAGCCATCTGAATAATTTTTTAGAGGGAATCAAAGTAACTAGAAACTTTGCAGTCACACACCAACAGTTTGCAGATGATAATCTCCTTTTGGGGGCAGCAAAAATCAAAGAAGCAACCCACCTAAAACAGATATTAGAAACCTATGGGAAAGCTTCAGGCCAAATAAGAAACAAGGATAAGTCGAAGGTCTATTTCTTCTTTACCTCTAAACTCTTGCAGTCTAAAATACTTAGAATTCTAGACTGCAGTGAAGGTTCTCTCCCTTGTATCCATTTGGGCATTCCAATTGATCAAGGTGTGAGGAAAACTAAATCTTGGGATCCTTTAAGCTAAAAGTGGAACAGACCTCAAATTCTTGGAAAGGAAAATGGTTGTCTTGGGCGGGCAGACTAGTGATGATTCAAGCAGTGGTCTCGGCCCTTCCCATTTATCTATTATCCATCCTATCCCTCTCAGCAAGTGCCAATGCTTTTTTAATTAAAAAGATGAGAAACTTTTTTTGGCAAAATACTGAGGAAAAACATAAAATTGCCCTAATTGCATGGGAAAAAATAATCAAGCCTAAGATCTTAGGGGGTTTAGGCATTAAGGACTTAAACTGCAAAACAAAGCTTTAGGGGCCAAACTAGTATGGAAGTTCATAAAGAATCCTAACATCACATGGGTCAGAATGTTGGCAACCAAGTATTTACCAGATCAAGATCCTCTCAATCTTCTAAGAATAGGCATATTCCCCAAGGGATCGAGAACTTGGAACTTTATTATCTCTTGCAGAAATTTGATTTCAGAATAGATCACATGGGACATTCATGATGGATTATCAAGTTTTTTTAGGGAGGATTCTTGGGGAGGCTACCTATCTATTGCGAGCTCCCTCAACATTCCTATAACAGGGAACTGGCTTAAGCATCACTGGGGTGTCTGAGTGAGAGATTATTTGATTGAGGACGGCCCACCCAATTCTCAAAGCTGGAGGTGGAAATCATTGGAAGGAGTACCAATCTCAGGGGAAGAATTAGATCAACTTTCAGAACTCCTAAAAGCAAGAAATATCAATCCGAGAAGAGGGAAAAATTCTTTAATGTGGGCATCTTCTAAAACAAGGCAGTACAATCCTAAAGATGGTTATAGAGTGCTAGTTAGCAATCCTGATCAGGATCAACAGGATATTCCGAAGAAGTTGTTTTGGAGCTCCAAGGTCATTCCTAAGGCAGGGATTTTTGCATGGCTAGCCTATCAAAGGAAGATCTTAACTGCAGAAAAGTTCACAAAAATGGGGTATGAAGGACCTTCAAGGTGCATTATGTGTAAAGCTCAGGCATAGACAATGGATCATCTCCTGCTGAGCTGCCCCTTTGCGTCCAAATGTTGGCGATGGCTCTGTGCTAAACTTGGGCTGATCACAGCTCTACCAAATGACATTAAATCCCTTTTTCAAAGTTGGCCTCTTCCAAGTAAGGAGAGCACCTTGAGCATAATTATGGAAGTATCCCCATCATGTGTAGTCTGGGAAATTTGGAAGGAGAGGAACCGCAGGTTATTTGATGACAAATCCAGAAGGTTAGAAACAATCCTAAATTCAATTGAATCAGTTATAGTGGATACAGTCAACTACAAGACAGCTTTCTCTTCGGAACCGCCTAAAGCTTTCTCCTCATGGGATGAAAGCATTAGGAAAAATTGGCATGGAATTAGGATTCCTCCTTCCTTTGGGCAAAGAAACAATATAAGGAAGGCCGCTACCTGGTCCCCTCCAAATCCTGGCTGGCTAAAACTAAATTTTGATGGTGCTTCTAAAGGCGATCCGGGCCCTTCAGGCATAGGATATGTAACCAGAGATCACACAGGATCAATTCTAGGGAAAATGGCAAAGCCGATTCCTCCGGACACAAATAATTTATAGCAGAATTCAAAGCATTGCAATTTGGATTGATAGATTGCATAAAGCATGGTTTAAAAAACATTTCAGGGAGGGTGATTCAGAGATAGCAATAAATGCAATCAAGATGAAAAAAACTCCAAATTGGAGATTGCAAGGAATCTTAGACAATATAATAGCAAACTTGGATAGAATTGAACATTATGAAGCAAAGCACATCTATAGAGAAGCAAACTTAGAGGCAAACGCTCTTTCGAAAATTGCTGCCCAAGGAACTGTTGACGTGTATTTTGTACACTATCAAACACAGAATAAAATACCCAAGGGTATCTTATCCTCTCTTGAATAAAGCCTCTGATTGCTGAAGATGTCGCGAAAAAGGATCAATCAGGATGACTCCAAGGTTCTTCGTTGTAGGATCTCTACGTGTGGATAAGCACCAATGGTCGTTGTGAATGTTGTTTAATCAAGGGGCCTTACGTTTTCGAATTGCAGGAACAGAATTTTCCTAAAACTAACAGGTTCCCAAAAAAGATCAAAAGATAGGGTTTGCAAGAGATGAACTCTAATCTAATCCTAAGAATGACTCAATGAAGGCTAGACTTGGTAAGGTTCTCCCAATCTCAGTATTGCCAAGCGATTACAACTCAACTGAAATTGATGCGATCTTCTAAGGTGTTTTAATGATTTTCAAATCATCAAGAATTATAGATACTACCATAAAGGTACATATCAATAGTTCAATAATGATTGAAGGTTCAAGCAATCCAAATATCTCCAGTTGACCACACACGGCGTCCTTACAATCAGTAAGAAGCTAGTGGTTTGGAACGTGAATCTCACCAAAGATCAAGCCCGACACTTAGTCCTTCAAACTTAAATACTACTCCGACTGAGAAAGATTCAAGAAAGTAAACAACCATGAAAATAGCCACAAGAATTGCAATAAAACACCATAACTTCAATATTTTATTGATCTCAAAGCCAAAATAGACAACAATTGCTTGAAATTCTTTCTTCAATGCTCAATCTTGCTACAAAATAACCTCCTTCTCTCCAAAAGCTCTAATCTTCTAACTATCCAATCTCTAATATCTATTTTCTAATGACAAAATGAAAATGAGTGAGGGTATATATAGCATCCTCAATTACAATGAACGGCCCAGATCAAAAGAAGATCAACGGCTGAGATTTTGACACCTAAACCCTAATTAGGGTTTGTTACAAAAAGTTCCCCTTTCATTGAACATTATTAAATGCATAGCCAAATATTTAATTGGCACAAAAATCTAGGAAACATAGACCAATGATAATTAAGGTGCCACATCATCTACAACCTCTCTTCTAGAACCTTATTCCCTTTCCAATGTTCCTTCTTAGCATATGCAATGAATCTGGACACAATTCCCTCAATCTCAGCAATAGGAATCTCGAGAAGATTCCTCATTCGCTCCTCGAAGTGGATAACCTGATCAAAGGCCTTGAGAAGAACTGCATCCCATCCAGGTTCGAGTTCTTTGATCTTCTCAAAAAGGAGCATAGTAGCGAACAGTTGATCTCATTGTTCATCTGTGATGACATTCTCATCTTTGCAAAAGATGACCTTGACTCTTTCTTCCAACTCTTGAAGGTCCACATCTGTCTCAACTTTGATCCTCCTGCCAAGAATGGTACATAACACCTCAAACACCTTGTCCTGAATTGGATGGATGACACCCTCAACTTGATTGCATTTGGTGCTGATGTCCTCGAAAAGAACCTCCTCCATCTGAAGTAGAGTTGACCATTGGAGTAAATTATGAGCTCCTCCATCCATTATCTTTTCTTGTGCTAGGATCTTCCTTGGTGTTTGCCTGATTACTTGCAGAACAGGAATGATAACATCTCTAGTGTGAGCGAAAGCGGCTACAGTTATCATTAGGTTGTGAATGATCTCCAGGACCTGGATAGCTCGATGGATTGTCTGCATCATTCTTGTTGCAAATTCAACGGCAATTGTGTGGGATTTGTCAATCCAAGAGCTCATAAGCTGAACCAAGCTCTTGACTCTCTCTGCCTCGCCAACTGATTCAAGGGAAGTGCTTGCACAAGAGACACTGCTGGATCCTAACGTCCCAAGGGCTGATTGAGATGGCTAAAGTAGCCTCTCCAAGCACCGACCTCTCTCTCAAGCTTTCTATTCTTTTCCATTTCTTCCTTAAGCTTGTCTTTAAGTACTTCAAATGAATCGGTTGCCTCATCCAGTGCCTGCTCAGGAGTGAGTGGACCAAGCTCAAATGTTTCTACATCATACTCTTCTGCGAGAATTTCACCTTCATACTTGTCCACTGTTGGTGTAGCTATCTACAACTTCCTGGACCCTGTCTCATCTCTGATCATCTTGGACATCTTGGTGGCCTTCTTCTTCTCCGTTACTTCCTGAGAATTTCCTAAAAGGCTCTCTAAGTCAATTACATTATCTTCATCCTCAATCACAATCACCCTTGTCAGTCTCTCCTTCAACCAATCTAGAATGGCGGATCTCATCTCTCTAACTTGTATTTCTTTAGGCAATGGTTCGTCTTCTCGGAGAGGAGATGTCACTTCATCATCATTCTTGTCTTCATGTAGCTCATTGACTTGGGGAGGTCGACTTGATGAATGCTGAGGTGCCTTCCCCTTTTCAGGTTTATCATTCTGTACTATTGACTCCATAGATTCATCAACCTCAGGCATCGTCATCTCTTGTCCTTCAACTTGACTTGTCCTTTTCTCATGTCGAGATGATGTACCTGATGAGCGATCTCGATTGGCCTCTTGCTTCTTTTTGGAGGGTTCCCTTTTCTCAGGTCTTTCTTTCCTCTTCGCGCCTCTAGGATGAGAATTGTCTTCACTTGCGCTTGCTCCTCCTTCTTCTGGTCTTTCCTCCAAAGTAAAAGTCATTGGTACGTTTTGTTCTCTTAACTTTTGATGTTGTACATCCACCCATCTGCGAGTACATGACAAAACAGGAGCCATCAAAGCTCTCAAGTCCAAAACCTCAGGCTCATTCCAATCTATCTTCACTGCTTTGTCTTCTCTGTCATAGGACGACTGGAGATGTCTGCCACTGTCCTGAGCTTGATCGGCCACTCTGTAAACTTTGCATTTCCTGATGAAATCTAAAGGTAATCTGGAATGCATCTTTCTTTTCACTTCTAAATCACTTGAGAGATTCATCCAAAAGTCCTCTACCTGAAATTCGTGCTTGTACTTCCTACCATATGTCTCTTCTATATACCCATAAGGATCAAAATTCTCCCTTAAGGCAAAAAACGTGAATGAATATGAAGCCAACTCTCTCTCTGCATCATCCAAGGCTAGAGCATTAGGACATACCTCAACTGAATTCCCCAATATGATGGGCACAGGAATTCCATTTCTATGCCTGTGTCTGAATGCCTTCGCATAGTCTGCCAACTACCTAGCCACCTCGGGTAGCACTATCCTGTCTGTCGGATACCTCGGCAACATGTAGGGAGGTGAAGGACACCCATGAACTCTGATACATGTAAACTTTTGAAACTGGATGAACCAAGCACCATACCTCTTTACAAGCTCTTGTGCATCTAGAGATAGCCGATTGTGAATCTCGCCTTGCAATATCCTAGTGATGTTCATCGTGAAGGTATCATTGACTAACTTGTAGTCACTTCCTGGTGGATGATGCAAATGAACATAAGAGTCGCAAACTCTCACCTCTCCAGGTCCTCTTCCGATCATTCCTCTGTGAGGTAGTCCTGCATATTCAAAACTCCTGATCAAGGCATATATGACGTATGAGCTCATGTGAAATGACTTGGTAGGCTTTAGTCTTCTCAACTGTACGTCCAAGCAATGGCTAATAATTCTAGCCCAATGAATCGTTCCTTTTCCTTGAACTATCACTTGGATGAAGTAGAACATCCATTTCTCAAAATAGAAGGCTTGAGGAGCTCCTGTAACTCGATTGAGCAAAGTTATCAAATCTCTGTACTCTATCTTGGAAGTCGATCCTATGCGGTGTATTGGGAATCTTGCTCAGGCGAGGACGACTTTTGAGTAGCCAATTCTTATTGATGATGCTCAAGCAAGTGTCTGGATCATCTTCATACATCGACCTGGCTCCTTCTAAGCTTTTGTAAATCATATCTTTATGTTCTGGGAGATGGAGAGCTTCACTTATAGCCTCCTCTGAAAGGTAAGCCAAAGTGTTCCCTTCCTTGGATACGATTGATCTTGATTGTGGGTCATAATGGCGAGCACACTCGATCATCAGCTCATGGCACTGAATTGCTGGAGGGAAACCGGCCGCCTTGATGATTTCACTTTCAATTATTCTCTTTGCGACAGGTGATGGCTTGCCAATGTAAGGGACCTCTCGAAACTTCTTCACACAGAAGTTTCCCAAGTTGGTATCTCCAATGTTGCTCCACTTGGACACGATCTTGGTCTCCAATTCTTCATTCCTCTGATCTTCCTTCATGAGAGCTGGACGACTAGTAGATGCTCCTGCCTTTGGAGTCGCCATCTTGACACCTACACAACATTTCATAATGAGTAATATATTTTGCAACGAGTAGCAATGAAGATTCAAAAGGAAGACAAAAGATATTAATTAGGAAACTTCATGATAAATCTTGAGTTATCATTTCCTAATTAACTACGCAATTTTCAAAAACTTAAAGTTCAAAATTCAAAACTTCAACATTGGGACTAGGATGATCTCGCCATACCTCCACTTGAGAATTAATTCTAAAAAAATGAAGCTAAAATAAGGTGAATTTTGGCTAGGCAAAATGTAGATCGAAGTCCTTCCTTTAGCAAAATGCGCCTCCTTTAGTCTTCACAAGCATCAACTCCACCACCTCTAGCCTTCAACACCTAGGACAAATTCGCTCCAACTAGACCAGATTTCACACCCCCTTCTTGCTCTCCAAGTTCGCACTTGAAAGAATGAATGAATGATTGATTAAACTCGATCAAAACATCCCTAATATATAGGGCGCTTACCACCTTACCCCCATAGGCCGACTTGGCAAAATAGGCCAAAAAATAAATAAAATTGCAAAAACAAGAGGCCGACCTAATAAAATAAAATGAAAATAAGCCTCCAAGCGCTCCATTTTGATTTTAATTTAATAAAAATTAATTTTAAATGCCTTTCCAATAAAAAATTCGATTTTCTAAGGCTCAAAATTAATTTATTAAATGCCATGCGCCTTTATTAAATGCCAATTTTATTATTTTTTTTTTTAAATATTTCGAAGTTGGTAATTTTGGCATTTCATGCGATTTGGAGGATATCAACGTTGGGATATGGCAAAAATAAAGAATGCCAATGACTTCGCTCTGGTCCCTTGGAGAGGGACAGGAGCGCTTTTCTCAATCTAGGCCTTGCATTCCTCATTTTCACGTTCAAAACTTCATCTAGGCATTTAAAATGGCATTTTTGATTGGAGTCTTGAGTTTAATTCACTTGATCTCTAAGAGGAAGGTGCCTTTAAGGCCTTTTCGCCCTGGACCCTTGGAGAGGGACAGGAGCGCCTTTTCATTTTTGGTCTTCAATCCTTCACCTTTATTGGTCGATTCTCGTTGTGGAGTAAGCAATGATCTCTTTCACTTGTTCCATGCATGCTTAACTTGTTTTTTGCAAGGCAAAATTGATTTTTCAAAGATTTTCGCCCTGGTCCCTTGGAGAGGGACAGGAGCACTTTTTGCATTTTAGGCTAGGATTTTCAAATTTTGAAGTCAAATCTTTGTTCACTATGTTTTAGAAGATCCTTTCCTATCTCGCACAACCTTGCCTTAGCATATTCTCGGAGGGAAATTGTTGATTTCATAAAAATCGCCCTGGTCCTTCAGTGAGGGACAGGACCGCTTTTGAGTCCATTGCATAAATTCTTGATCACATCAACTTCAAATTATCCTCAAGGCGTAGAACATCATTCCCCACTCCTTCTTGAGTCTTGGAAACAAAAATATCATTTCAAAATGCAAGGTAAATGGGCATATTTGGAAATTGCGCCCTGGTCCCTCGGAGAGGGACAGGAGCGCTTTTGCCAATTGTCATCAAAATTTGCAACTCTTACGTCTCAATTCCACCTCGAAGTATTTTAAACATCGTTTCAAACTTGTGCCTTGGCCTAGATTTGTCCAAAATTGGCGAGAAAGGCTAGATAACATGTTTTTCGCCCTGGTCCCTTAGTGAGGGACAGGAGCGCCTTTTGCAATTCCAAGCTTATCCGTCCTTTGCTAGGCTTCCAAATTATCTTCAACGGGCTAAACATGCCTTCTTCCATTCATTTCGATCATAACACTTGCCTTGTCTTTGCAAGAAATTTACACCTTTTAGAAAATCGCTCTGGACCCTTGGAGAGGGACAGGAGCACTTTTTTACTTCATGGTATATTTCCTTGTCTTTTAAACCTTCAATCGCATCTAAGGCATAAAACATCATTGCTCCCTCCTATCTAAGTCAGGTTTCGCCTAAAAATCTAAAACAAAGAGGAGAATTTTGAAAAGGCGCCATGGTCCTTCAGTGAGGGACAGGAGCGCTTTTTGCCATTTGGGTTGATTTCCTCCTTTGTGGACCACTTAAATTATATTCAATGGATAAATCATGTTTTCCTTGGTCTCTTCAAATCATAAAATTGTCTTGATCTTGCAAAGATAGTGCAATTTTGAAAATCAAGCTCCGGTCCTTCAGTCAAGGACAGGAGCGCTTTTTGCCACCATGATCAAATTGTCTCACTTTTCATCTCGAAATTCCTTTGCTCGAGAAGATTTCACCTTACTTGACGCTATGAATAAAAGTTAATGTCCATGAAAGGTCTAAAATTGTGCATATAAAGAAAATCGCTCTGGTCCCTCAGTGAGGGACAGGAGCACTTTTGACCTTCTAGGCAAAAACTTCATCATTTCGTTGTTTTTAATCAAGTCTGGATGTTCTATCACGTTCATTTTGCCATCTACCATGCCTTTGATGTTTCAATTTGACCAAACAAGGTCAGGAATGACTCTGCTAAGTCCTTTCGCCCTGGTCCCTCAGTGAGGGACAGGAGCGCTTTTGTCCTTTAACCTTCAAAATTCACCATTTCCATGCCTTCAAAATCTTCAGAAGCATCAAGACACATCCAATTATCTCTCTTGGAGACCCTGCACAAAACAAAATAGAAAAGTCAGTGACAAATATGCATTAAATAACATTTTCGCCCTGGTCCCTGAGTGAGGGACAGGAGCGCTTTTGTCCTTTTTGGCTAAAATATTCAAAATTTAAGTCTCCAATCATTTCACAAGGCAGAGTCAGGTAATTTTCAAGGCCAGGAACCAGTTAACAAGCCTTCTCAAAATAAGAAATTGCACTTAGAACGAAGTTCGCCTTGGGCCTCCAATGAAGGACAGGAGCGATTTCTCTGTTTCAGGCATCATCTTGTCTCAGAAAAATTATCAAAATTTACCTAGGCAAGAATACACAATTTTACCTTCAAAATGCTAACACTTAGACAAAATTTGAATTTTACCTCAAAAACCCCTGACTAGACCTAACCTGGGACCTATCTGACCTTCCTGACAGGCTTACCTTACTTTGACAATCTCAATCTTCGGGAGGATGCTTAATAACTTCCAAAATTTGACTGGACTTAGCTTGAAAAATATCCCAAAAGAAACCCCTAAGGCTTAGCCCTAGCCCAGACAGACTACTCACTCACTCAAAACCCTAAAAGCAGAGAGAAGAACAGGCAAAACAAAAGCGAAAAGAGGGGGTCCCCATTTTAATGGGGCGATGTGTGAAATGGTCACAACAGGAACCTACATCTACAGGTGGGATCAGGGAAATCTGCCTATTGGCCTAGCAGATCATGTTAATTGATAGGTAGAGCCTCTAAAGGATACCAAGCTCAAATGCAAGAGACATTTTCAGAGAGGCGCGAAAGCTAGTGAAAATGCTTCCCTTTGCAATGCAAACATTAAATTTCATCTTTGGCAGTCTAGTGAAACGGCTACCTCCCATTTAAAATTTTAAAAAAAAAAATTTGGGTAGAGTGGGTCCAGATTTAGTGATGTCACTCAAATCGCAGTTTTGAGCTAAGCCTTCCCTGAACCACTTTTCGAGACCTAGCTAGCAAAGTTGTCAAATCTAATTAAGGCTTGCGTAGCCCGAACGGCAGATTTTGCATGTCGGGGACAAACATCCTCTACCATCTTAGTTGGCAAATTAAATGCAATTCTGCCCCTCATAATTTGGCGTAAAAGAGTGTGCCCATCTTTTTCTCCGTAATGCCTTCTACAAGTCGTTATCAATCTCTTGCTAGTTTTATCCCAAAGCTCTGTTTTTTCATTTCCTTTCTTGTCTAATAACCTGCATTTGCTAATCATGTCGACAGAGCCTCCTTTTGGGTTTATAATGAGCGTCTACCCTAGGCCCACCTCCTGTTTTGGTGCACATACTCCAATCTCCCTCTCGGCCTCGACGCGCCAAGTCTCTTTCAGAAAGATAACAGACCTGAGGCTGAAGCGCCTCCTTCTCCATTCGGAATTCCCCGTTATATTCGTAGTCAAGATGATTTTGGGTAGTGGGCATTTGAACTGAGACGAGTATCCCCGGGATAACACTAGTATTTCCTCCAGGTTTGTCGCTTCTTTGATGGATTTAAAACTTGCAAAGCAAGCAGTTTGGAGCCTCGCGAAGAAGCTATTCCCAGAAGAGGCTCTCCAAGAGCTTCAAGAAATCCTAAACAAGGCTATCCATGACTCAGAGCTCCTCGGCCAGGCGACAGAATTCTATTTAATGCTCATGGTGAGCTAATCAACTACTACCCTTTTTTGCTAGATTTGAAAGGAAAAGATCTGGATAGACACATGGTGTTTGTCGAAGTAGGCCTTGGTTACCTTAAATGGCGGTTTTTGGGGGAAAATTCAGAAGACCAGGGCAGAGAGGATGACCTTATCCAATTTGCTAGACTCAACGGCCTTCTGCCTATGAAAGCAGAAGATGAGAGTCCTCAGGCGGAGCAGGCATGCAGGGGCGGTTCTAGCAGGGGTCGTCGTGGGTCTAGACGTGGTCGTGGCCATCCCCCGAGCAGAGGCCGTGGGAGAGCGAGAAATGCGACTCCTCAATATGAAGCCACCAATGAAACTGCGAGCTAGGTTCCTTATTGAGATCTGTTTAAATTTTTTTAACTGTTTTAGACTCTCGAGTGAGTAATTTTGGCTTTAACTAGTAAAATCCCTATTAATTTGGCAGTAGAGAATATGTTGCTCAGACTCATAGTTTTTAATGATCTTAAGACTGTATATGTTAGGTTTGGAAGGACAATATATGTTTAGTATGGTCTGCTTGTCTGGTTGCTCTCCTTCTTGAATTCTGAGAAGGCTCACAGATGCTCCCAGCAAGAATTTTGATAATTATCTACTAGTCATGTCAGCACTGTATTTTTGCATAATTAATATAAATCTGGCCCTGCCTTTACTGATCAAAAAAAAAAGTTACACATGCTTTGCTTGTACATATTCTTTGTTTTTGGCTACACCTGTTTCTTCAAAAGAAAAATATCCACACTAACATCAAGTAAACCTTCTAAAGAGAGTGGTTGCCTTAATGGGTTTCTCCATCTTACGAAGTTACTAATGTTTCCTTTATTGGACATATGATTTTATTAAAGCACGTATAATTTTATTGAAGCACTAAAAAAAATAGTTTTCATAATGTATGATGCCCGACTTTATGGTGAAATGAGGGTTCTGAGTTATTTTATCTGCCCATAACTCTTTTTGTGAATTCGTTTGGTCTATTAATTTATTTGGGCCATAATGAATATAATAAAGGTTTAACGATGTGCACTGGTAGATTAGTAAAGGTCTCATTCTTCAAGTTTGAATAGCTAACCAGACCTAGTATCTTTTATAAAGTACTTTGTAGTGAGTCGGCCATACAGTTTAGAGCCATTTGAGTTGAATATGTATGTGTGCGTCTGGGTGCATTTTAGTTTTACATGGGTTGAGGCAAAAGTTGTAATAAGTAGAAAATGTCGCAATTCGATGATAATCTACAATCTATTATGTTCCACAATATAAGGTCCAACATAAGGGTTCTACCTGGTTGTAATAATAGAATCATGCCTATTTATCAATACAAAAGTGCATCTTCTCAGAAGTTGCAGATCTTTGTTTTCCTTCCTACAGCATCTCCTACAAATTAGTGGATTACTTTTGCCAGAATCCTCCAATCCTATCATCTTTGAAAGATCACAGAGCAAGGATGTGATGTAGAGAAAGCCGCGAGTTTATTTCAATATATGAAAAATCTTGTTCTGAATTCTATTAATCGAGGAATTTCAACTACAGATTCAAAGTTGTAACTTAAAAATTGAAGAGTTTGAAATATGGATTAAAGCACTCCGTTAGTAAGGTCAGAAATGCAAAGCATATTAAGTGTATTGTGAATTGAAATTACAATAACTGGAGAGTTCTTTTAAAATAGATCCGTGAGAATTTTCATTTTAATCGGGAACAGTTCTAAAACATTTTAATTGAAGTGGCTTCCTTTGTTTTTCTTCTGAACTTGTTTGTTGTAGTGGTACGGGTGTTTATGTGTTTTTTATATTAAATTTTAGGTTGATTTCACCTCGGAAATTAAAGTTTGGATTTGTAATGTTGGAAAAGGTGAATGATAGAGAGAACTAGAGGAAAGCTTTTCTTCCTCCGAGGAGCGATAAAAGCAGCGTTACCGGGAGACGCGTCTCCATACCCTTGGGACGTGGGACGCGTCTCAAAGACTGGTACACGTCTCCCGTCTCCAAAACATCTCTGGAGGCGCCATTCTGAGAAGGATGTGTTGGAGATATGTCTCCTGTCGGAAAATATGGTGTCTCCTATCGGAAAAACACTACAGAACGATTTTATTAAAAACCACGCCCAAACCACGCCCCGTCGCGGCACAGTCGCGTTGGAAAAAGGACGACGAAAACCTAAATATTGCAGGATTTCATTGATTGTAAAGTTTTAAACCTAAATTGCAACACTTAAAATAAAAATGCAGCCCTCAAAACTAAATCGTGACACTACAAACACAGCCCGCAAAACTATAAGTGCTAAACATAAACGGAAATCTAAGGCTAAATCGCAAATCGCAGGTGGAGAAAAATACAGCCCAGTTGAGAAAAATCGCGAGGCAGTTGTTTCGTTGCAATTTCCCATCAATCCAGGTAGGTTTCGTTTCATTGCAGTTTTGATTTGTAGTTTCAATTTGCATTTTTCTGGGTTTTTTATTTGTCTGATGTTTTCAATGTTCATTTTTTATTTTTTAAATTTTGAATAGTATTTACTATTATTTTTATACAGTATTATTTATTTATTATAATTAACTTTAAGTAATAGTAATACAGTTTTAGTATTTACTATATATTACTTATACTGTTATACAGTATTATTTATTTATTAAGTGATACTAATAAGTAATATACTAATACAGTATATTTATTATTTATTAAAAATTTAAAAATAAATATTAAAAATTTAACAGATTATAAAATTAACAATTTTAATCTCAATTTTCAAACTGATACTATTATAAAGTTATAGATTTATATCAGAATTCAGACTGATACAAATTTTTAATTGAACAGTCTAATATAGATTTTATAATTTTATAAATTAAAAAGTATGATTATGATACATTTTTTTATTTTAACTATCTGATACAAATTTAACAGTTTTATAATTGTCTTATATAAATTAAAATACCAAATTTCATTTTTTTTTAACAATCTGATAAATTTAAAACATCAAACTTGGTAATCCATAATAATTTTTGAACTTTTATTTTGTTTTGCTACTTGCAGATTGCAGAATGTCTGGAGGGGGGGGGGGGGGAACAAGGCTTGTACCCCTTGTGGAAGTATGTTGACGGTGTTCCAGGGCCAAAAGGAACAAGGGGGACAGCCACTATTAAATGTAAACTTTGTCCATTGGGATGGAAAGGTACCTACACGAGGGTGAAGGCTCATTTCCTTCACCAACCAAGACACGGTGTTGAAATTTGTACAAATGAGTCAGAACGATATGATGTTGTGAGGGAGCAAGAAAGGGCTGATGGGAAAGTTTACAATATGAGCTCCTCTCATGCTTCAACCACAAGGGCAACTAGAGAGCCAGAGGTAGTTGTGTCTTCTAGTGTTGTAGGAGCACAACAGTCTGAGTCTCACAAGAGACCACATACTAGCATCTCAAACCCCATTGGAAGGCTATTTGATGTGGAAGGTCGAGAAGCAATTGATGCAGCAATTGTACACTTCTTTTATGCAAATGGTATACCGTTTAAAGTTGCCCGCTCACCTTTCTATGTAGAGATGGTAAAAACTATCAATAATGAACCAGCTGGGTATAAACCACCTGGACCTGAAAAGCTCGGCACAACTCTAATTGACAAGGAAAAAATTCGATTAGAGCAACAAACTGCACCAATGAAGAGAGTGTGGTCTACAAAAGGTTGCAGTATAGTGATGGATGGGTGGACAGATGCTAGAAATCGTCCACTACTTAATGTCATGGTGACATGTAGCAAAGGGCCTTATTTTTTTAAGGCAATAGATTGTTCAGGGCAAGAAAAGAATGCAAATTTTCTTCATAACCAGCTATGTGACAGCATTGAGGAGGTGGGGGCATCACATGTAGTCCAAGTTATTACCAATGCTGCCCCTGTTTGTAAAGCAGCAGGTATGATGGTGCAAAACAAGTACAAGCATATATTTTGGACACCTTGTTGTGTGCATTCGTTGAACAATGCACTCAAAGATATTGGCAAGTTCCAATGGGTTTCAGACCTCATAGAAAAGGGCAGAAAAATACAGATGTTCATATGTAACCATAATCACACACAAGCCATTTATCATACGTTTGCCAAGGTGGAACTTCTCGAACCAGCTGATACACGGTTCGCTTCCTATTTTATTCTTCTTGACCGCCTTTGTGAAGTCAAAGGAGCTTTGTGTTCCACAGTTGTTAGTCATGCATGGGCATCTTGGAGGCAATCTGCATCAGATACTGCAGTTGAGGTGAGAGGTTTGGTCCTTGATGGCCGTTTTTGGGCTGATGTGAGATTTGTTGTGGATTTTATTAGGCCCATATGTGAGGTGATTAAATTTACAGACTCAGACAAGCCATGTTTGGGGGAAGTTTATGAAGAAATAGATTCCATGTGTGAAAGAGTCAAAAAAAATAACTGATGCAAAAGATTCTTCTTTATATCCTTTGATAGAAGAAAAGTTACATGGAAGATGGAACAAACTCAACACACCCCTTCATTGTGCTGCCCATGCCTTAAATCCTAAATGGCATAATACAGAAGAGACCAAAAAGAGGCCTCCACATGAGGATAGAGAACTAATGAAAGGATTTTGGGCTGCAGTAAAAAAGATTTATGGTCAACATGAGGATGCCTCAATCATAAGGACTCAATGGAATAAGTTTTCACGTGGGCAAGGTGATTTCTCTTCAGTGGAAAATTTATATGATATGTGGGCAAAGAAAGATCCTTTAGAGTGGTGGTGGAACCATGGAGTTGAAGCCCCTGAATTGCAATCAGATTGCTCTCACAAGTAGCTAGCTCTTCATCTTGTGAGAGGAATTGGAGCACTTATGGTTTTATTCATTCACAAAAGACGAACCGATTGGGGTCAAAGAAAGCAGAGAACTTGGTATACATTCATAGCTCACTCTGTCTTCTCTCTCGTGTTGATCCTGGTTACATGGAGGGTCCTTCAGCAAAATGGGACCAAATTGCACCTGATGATGGAGGAGTTGCAGCCATGGGGGATGAAGCAGTTGAACCAGATGGCCTTATTGAATTGCCCCCAGTTCTACTACCATCAAAGGAACCTGAGTTACAGAGTGATGAGTATCTGGAGACCATCCTAGCTGAGGACCTTCATATGGATGATCCAGACATAGCAAAGTAGATGATAGATTTCTGATTTTTGTTTTCCGTTTGTGTATCAGCATCAAACTATCAATGTTTTTGAATTTCAATTTGTAATGATGCTGCTAACTAATATGAAATATCAAATATGTAGTGTGAGTTTTGAACTTTTCAGTCTTTTTGACACAATGACATTTGACATATGTGTATTTAAACTTGAAAGTTAATATTGATTTGTTAAACTTTTCCACTATTCTTGTTTTCAAAATGCTATGTTATGATATTCACTGAAAATTATTAATTTATATTAAAAAAGTAATTTGCCGTCTCCAAGTACCCCCATCTCCTTTTTTTTAAAAATTGTCGTACCGGTACCAGTACCCAAGTACCCCCGTCTCCTGGTAACATTGGATAAAAATTTTACTTCGGATTTCCCTTCAAACACATTTTCCACATTACATTGGAAGAGGGGGGCAAATACACTAGATTCAACCTCTAGAGAAAGAGATTGAATTCTGAGTGATGGTAAGTGAATCCCCTCTTCTGAGATTGAGATTTGAATTGATTGAATTGTGTACTTATGATCAAGTGGAAAAGTGACAAAGATCTGATTATAACTCAAGATAGAAGCATAGGATGAAGCTGTGCACCTGGATCTGGCAGTGAAATGTCGAGTCGAAGCCGCCCTGCGAATTTGAGAAAAAGTTGCCCAAACCGTGGCGGGAATGTATGCGGTCCTCCAAAATATCCGCAAAACGAAAAGGGTTTTTCCGCCTCTGCAAATGGAGTCCAAATCCGAAAGTACAGACGAACACCTACAACCTACACACAGAAAAGAGAGGGAAAGGTGTTGGCATTGGGGGTTTGCCTTCAGGTCAAACCCTAGTTTTTGAATTAACCAAATGATGAAAGAAAGTACTTGCAAGTAAATCTTAATAAAAGACTGAAATGTAATTCACCTCAAGGGAGGTTGTAGATAGAATGTAGATAGATTTGCTTGTTGTGTGGAATTGAATGTTGGAATGAATCTCCTCTTCAATGGTTGAATCCTTGGCTTGAATGCAACACCTAGCCTTGAAGGGAGACTTGAGAATGCTAAATGCTAGAAAGGAATGCTTGAATTCTCTTGAATGCGTGATCTCATGTATCTATCTTATGCCAAAATGGAAGGAGAAATGCGACTTATATACTTGTCAATTAGGTTTAATTGACTGATTTTCCGTCGGAGGCCGATACTGGGGGAGTTTTCCCGCTCAATGTGCAACCTCCAAAACACAATTTGAAGGGTCCCGCCCCAAAATAGGGCAGTGCAGAGGGCAAGCAAGATGTAGTTCTCAGGTGCCGAGCAAGTCTTCGGTCTCCAATCAGGCTTAGGGATTCGAATCGCGTGCGTGATAACCCTAATGTGGTCAACAATTGCAAGGGTCGCAATTTCATGACACTACAAGATTATATAATTCTAAGGAGCTACTTTGGGGTCGTATTGCAGACCTAGGATTGATTGTGAAAGTACTTAAAACCTTATTGGTTTTATAAACTTAGATGTCTTTGGCATAAAATGTCAAATTTTAATTTTAATTTTTTTATGAATTTTATAATTTTCAGAAAAAAAATTTCAAAAAAAGAAAATTTGTTGTTTTTGAAATGTCTTCTCAAGGCAAGCATTTCAAGCTAAAGTCTTGATTATACTGTACTTAGTTTAAAATGAAGTCTCACTATATGGCTAGAGACTAGCATTTACTTACTGAACTTGATGTTTGAGCCTTACAATTATATAAGTAGAGAATTTAGTGAACCAAATTGAAGATTTTGTTATTCAACACATTCTGTAATGTCCCCTACCTGATTAATCTATTTTAATATACTAAAATTGATTGAGAGACTAATCATGAAGCCATTGATTGATATTCTTCAATTAATTAGTTATTAACAAGTGCTTATTTGTTTTCCTCATTAGATGATTACTTTCATTATTCATAGTTCTTAATATAGATATCCGACCCTGCTACTACTTCAGTTTTAAGGGAGAAGGGTCTATGTATGTTAACAAAGCACTTAGAGACCAAATACAATAAGGTTCCCTCAAGTTTACAGATCCAAGCCCTTACCTATCTTGGGTCTATACCCTCAAGGCTTATGGGTCACTGATCCCCACCCTATCTTGGGACTTAACCTATTGCTTGGATTTAAACTGCCCCTCTTTGGAACATCTCATTCCCATCTTCTTAAATACTGACAATAATAACATGATTTAGACTATAAGTATACTAATTTCTTATGTATTATGAATATATATGATATTAAGTATGACTATCATACATATTGCAGTCCATATTAATATTACTATTAATTCTGGATAAGAACATTATCGGGCTTCATATATTAAGCATACTTATTAAACACATTCCCATGCATATCACCAAGAACAAAGATGTTATTGCCTGTAACTTAATAACAATTCTGATCTGGTATGATCCGTGGTCATGTTACTGGATGCTTTTGATTCCTTTCCTTTATATCTCTCAATGTGAGGGAGAGGTCACACCTCTTCATCATGTATGCCCTTTGGCAAGAGGCACACCCTTTCACCATTAGCACCCTTTGAAACAGTGCAAGTCTTCATTATTTCTGCCTTTTGAAAGGAACACAACCTTTCACAATCAGATTTGCACTTCTTATTTAAATTAAATCTACACTTCTAATTTCCAAATTATCCCCCTCTCAAATGAGGTTCTCTTCTCCCTTTTATATCTCATTGTTGAGGGAGTCACAACTTTTCGTTCCATGTCTTTTGACCATTCATTAACTTAATTAAATTTTAATTAACTATGTTTAATTATATTCTTTATATATAATAATTTAATTTTTAATATTTTAATTTTTAATATTATTATTTTTTATTAGACTCTATTTCAAAGTGGGGACAGTATACATTGCAAATTTAAATAAAATGATGTTATTTGGAAAACCTAAAAAAGTTATAATACAAACAAAATTGGACTAGGAAGATGAGCCAAAAAATCAGTTGCATAGTTCACGATGATGATTGTGCAAGATTATGTAATGGACTATCGCGCTAAATTGAAAGATGTCAGAATTCAGCTATCTGCAATAAGGATCACTTTTGTCTACAACAATATTTACTTCCAAATTCTGATGTAACATCTACCAAAAATCATATGTTGTCTCCATCTTGTTGATGTGTTTTTCATGCACATGCAAACACAGAATAAAATACCCAAAAGTATCTTATCCTTTCTTGAACAAAGTTACTCAAATGCTGAAGATTAGCTTAAGGATCACTTGAGACAACTCCAAGGTTCATAAATGTCGGGTCATGACGTGCGGATAAGCTCAATGGTTTGATGTGATTATGCTGGAATCACAAGGGGACTTACATTGAATTGTTGAATGCTTGAATCGCTGGAACTTAGATCCTAACTACTTGCTTGGAGAATAAAGAAAGAGCAAAAGGCATGGGGTTTAGGGAGTCTATTCTAATCCTAAGAATGCAAGAGAAGAGTGAATGATTCGATGGAATCCTACTGGGCGAGGTCTCACCATCAAATTGAACAATTTGACACAAGCCCAATGCAATCTTCTAAGGGATAATTCAAAGATATTCAAATCATTATCATCAAACATTGATTACCATTCAAGTTAATGCGTAAGCAATGGATATATAACAATTTGAAGTTAAGCTCATATCATTCCAATCGACCACGCAAGGCACACTTACAATCAGCAAGAGGCTAGTGGTATGGACTAAACGGATTCCACACAAATGCATTCAACAAATTCCTCCATTCAATCTAATCAACATGAAAGCAAATGATTTGAGAAGTAGAGACCATGCGACTTGTTGAAATAACACATTAATTCACCATAACTTCAATGAAATCATATGCTCTTTACAACAAGACTTTGGCAACAATCCTTGCCTTCTCCTAATCTAACTTCTACTCTAATTGCTATCTGCTATTGAACTATTCTATATTCTACTCTTCTATTCTATTTATCCTATTCCTGGACTACACACTATTCTATTCCCTCTATTAGCCTCTACAAATGAAGAGCTTGAGCTTTATATAGAGAGCTCATTACAATGAATGGTCTGGATTGATTTGAGATCAAAGGCCGAGATTTTACAATGAAACCCTAATTAGGGTTTGTTACAACAAACTCTATTCTGGCCAATGAAATAATTTGAACATTTTGACACTTGTCATCTCTGGAATATTCGACCAATAGATAATAGGGGTAGGGGCCTCGAAGTTTGTGCCTCCATATGATGAGTTTGGTTCATTGAATCCAGACGTGCTGATGTGGAACTCCTTGATTTGGTGAGTGGTGACTGGGATGATGACTAGGATGCCACTTCAACTTGCACTTGTAGACTTGGTGGATCATCATGAAGGAATATTGAATCATATTTCTTGATACTCAACATTATCCAGTTTTAGCAGTGATCATAATTTTCTAACTTTGATTAACTCTTCTGAAACTATCCTCTTGAATGTCTCAATCATGGAGGTGCAAGGTGTAGATGTTGTTTTCCTCTTAGTTTTGGATCTTGATACCGCCTTGGAATGAACTCTTGATCTGCCTTGAAGTGATTGTATGACTTCTCCTCTTATGAAATGCTTTGAATATCTTGAAGTCCTCTCTTCCTTGATTCTCTTGTGTTGGCCGATGAAGTTTTCCTCTTTGAAGAGAAATCTTCTTTCTATCTTTGAAATTTCCTCCTTAGGACACTTGTTCTAATCTTCCTCCAACCTGGTTCTTTTGATTTCTTTCTTCACCTCCTACAAAACAATCAAATGAGCATCAAACACACATGATATATACCTTCTATATAACCTCCTAATCTGATATAATCTTTGATTTTATGTGATTTGCAGGTTTGATGAGTGCATTTAGAGAGAAGGTCGCTCCTATGGATAGGCAATGAAAGTTGGAACAATTCCATCATTCTCTTCATCAATTGATCTCTTGTACCTCATTCATTCCTTAAGTTTTTTAGTCTCCTAGTGCAAAAATCATTAAATTACCCTCAATGACTGCCTTAGAAGTGAATTCTCTCTCAAAGAGGGCAATGGAAATAGAATTCGCTCCTAGCAAGGAGCAATGGAATTTTTTTGATACTTAGTCAAATTTGTTACCTCTCTTTCCATTCTATCAATTCAAAACTTAAGCTCTCTACCCTTCATGCGTGAAAATGTGCCAAAGTAACCTCAAGAAGAGCCTTGGAATCAACTTCGCTCCTATTCATGAGCAAAGGAAGAGCTTTTCGCTCTCAATGAGAAGCAAAGGAAATTTTTGGGACACTTAACCAAATTTTGCTCTCCATTCACTCAAGTCATCTCGTCAATTTAAGTCTTCACATAATAGTTGTCAAATTCTCTTCACCAAACTTCTTATGAATGATTTCGCTCTGAGATTGGAGCAATAGAAGTAAATGTTGCTCCCTATGAGGAGCAATGGAAGGATATTTCGCTCCAATCAAGGAACAAAGGAAGTGTTTTTCACCCCTGAGAAGGAGCAAAGGAAATAATCCCACCCTTGTTCAAATTTTGCCTTTCATCAACTCATGCTCAAGTAATTTGTCATCTATGCATGTGGAGGAGTTAATTCATCCTTGGAGAAGGCCCTATAAGCAATTTCGCTCCTATACTCGAGCAAAGGAACACAAATTCATTCCTAACAAGGAGCAATGGAAGAGATTTTCGCTCCTGTCAAGGAAAAAAAAGAAGTAATCCTCAAACTCACCACTTAGCTTGATTTTATCAATTCCTTGAATTTGCATCGACTTTAGACCTTGTAATTTTACTTTCGTAGTGTGTAAATGTATCAAATTAGTCCTAAGGAAGGCCATGGAGAGAATTTCGCTCCTAGACAAGAGCAAAGGAAGTGAAATTCGCTCCCACTGAGGAGCAAAGGAAATGGCATTCAATTTATCTTTCATCACTTCATGTTTAAGTACCTGGCCATTTATGCACTTGAAGGAGTCAATCCAACCTTGAAGAGGGCTTTGAGACCAATTTCGCTCCCAATCTCAAGCAAAGGAAGGCATTTTCGCTCCTGGAAGAGAGCAAAGGAAGTGAAAAACGCTCCAAAAGAGGAGCAAAGGAAATAGTCTCCATGTTGACACTTAATTCACTTTCGCTCACTTACATTCACTTTCTCAACTCAAATGCATCAAACCATGCTCAATGTGAGGTCTAAGGAGGAATTTTGCTCTCAACTTGGGGCAACGGAAGAGGATTTCGCTCCAATTTGGGAGCAATGGAAATGATTTTCAAATTCATCCTCTAGCTTGGTCTTATCACATCATGCCTTGTGTTTTAGTCTCTATGCACCAAAGAACCTCAATGTCTACCTTGAATGTGATTTCGCTCCACTCCAATAGCAATGGAAGGTAAATTCGCTCTCAAAGGAGAGCAATGGAAGTAAATTTTGCTCCTGTGAAGGAGCAATGGAAGTGGCTCAAATCTACCTTCTTCCCTCCATTACTTAGTCAAAATCATGATGAGCTTCACTCCTATGATCAAAATGGTGTCAAAGGCATTAAAACTCATTCATTTTCCTCACATGTGCTCAGGAAAACAATTTTGCTCCAAGATGAGGGCAAAGGAAGTGGTTTTCGCTCCTAATGAGGAGCAATGGAAATGACCTCCATACTTGACCTCATTCGAGGTTCCTGATCAAGGATTGAATCCTTTGCTCACACTAATGTGACACATGGTGATTAGAGGCAGCTTTAGGTGATTTGGAAGGCTTGAAGAGGGATTTTGCTCCTAAAGGGGAGCAATGGAAGCAAAATTAGCTCCTAGACTAGAGCAAAGGAAATTTTATCATACTTAGTCCAATTTTGATGCCAGGTCTCACCTAGAACTGAAGTGCAATTAGATTACCTTGAATGATGAAGGACACACCTGCAAAGTTGACTAGGTTGGGTATAAAGGGCTTCTCCATCAAACCTCTTTCTCTCTATGCTCAATTTGACCTCTCCTCTTCACCATTTTGCCATTGCAAGCCTTGACCAATCAAGTTCACGACCACTCGCTCATCTCATAACACTTCATTTCACACCTCACAAGTAGAGCTATCCTCTCGACTCCTGGCCTCTTGACCAACTATACCTCTCTAATGCAAAAAATTAATAGCAAAAGACTCAAACTACTACCCTAGAAAGCAAAAAAAAGTGGGGGTCCCCATTTGCAATGGGGCGATGTGTGAATACCTCACAACACATCTCTAGTCTAGTACACTAACTACAAATAATAAAACTGGCCCTTGATGATTTGAATACAATGGAGGAAAAAGAATATAAGTTGAGTTTTGGTAGACATGGTTTGTAGCATGAGCTTTTTAAATCAAAGTTAAGTTGGATTTTATATATATAGAATGGAGTAGGAAGATTATAATCACTGTTCAAAATTGTACAGCATCAAGTGATTAATAAACAATGCTCCATTTCCTAGTATTTGTGTTCTTTGTGTTATCTATACTGCAATGTTTGTGTGTTATTCACATAAGTTGGATTGTATATTTTCCCACTTGCATTTCTCGAGCTGCTACCTAAAATAAAAAATCCATGTAGTCTGTGTGATGCCCATCCCGAGATCCATTGTGGGAAATGAAGTATCCCTATATTTCTGGCAATGTTAATTAATTTGGATCTAGAAGAACCATGCAATATCCATTTGATTGAAAAAATATAAAGAATAGGAAATAATTAAAAGCTGATGGGATATGAAGCACACTGCAAGATTGCCAAGATTAGACCTGAGAGTGACAGCAAATTTTTGGCAAGAAAGGAACAACCAAGATCAACAAAAAAGCTCTATGATAGAGGTGAGGAAATTAACGAGTTTTAGAAAGAGGTGACATCAAGCAGCAATGCAGAATCAGAGAAGAGCAGGGTACGAAACAAACAATCTGACTCGGCTAGTATAAGAGAAGAAGGGGAAACTTTTCAGAGCACAAAGAAAGTTGGAGAAATTTTTTAAAAGAGATAGAAAACTGTTGATGAGATATTAAGTCAATCAATGACAAGGTTGATAGTTACAAATGATGCAAAGTCTACTGGGAGTTATCGATGTCAAGATTGTCGGTGATGAAAAGAGAGTTTCAGCAAGAGCATGTGCAAGGAAAAATAATTCAAGCCCAACATTTAGCTATGTTTTCGGAATGAATATGTCCTCAACTTTTAGAGGACATGCTATAAATCAACACATCACAATTGGAAACAAATCTGAAATCTGTGTAGAAAAAGGATTGTTTGTGAAAACAATCTCTCAGTTCCAAATAAAAGTGCCATAATGTAATGTCCCCATTTTGAAATAGGATTTAATAATAAATAATTGACATAAAATAATAAAAATATAATATAATATAATTAAAATGTAATTAAGTTAATGAATGGTCAATAGGAATGGAATGAAGAGTTGTGACTCTCTCAAACATGAGATATAAGAGAGAGGAGATAATTTGAAAAGGGATAAGGAGGAGGGAAGAAATGAATGAAGCATGAAAATCAAGGAAGGATTAATGGAGGAAAAAAGGGGATGGGAAGTAGATAAGGTTGTGTCTCTTTCAAAGGGCAAGAATTATAAAGGGTTGTACTATTTCAAAGGGTGCTAATTGTGAAAGGTTATGTCTCTTGCCAAGGGGCAGGCATGATGAAGAGATGTGACCTCTCCCTCACATGGGAAGATATAAAGAGAAGAAGGTTCATTTGAGGAAGAGATGGAAGGGAGATCAATTTGGAGAATAACATATAATTCTTAATTGTTATGGAAGGTGGTGCTTCAATTCCTATGAAAGGTGGCGACTCTTCCACAAATAAAGGAGAGATCATTTAAAGAAAGGGTAGGAAGAAAGATGGAATAAGATCAAATTTGGCATTTATAAGAAATTGAATATACAGCAATTTGATTCAATACTATGGTTGTGGTATGAGTTCCCCATACATGGCATAATGAATAATATTTATATCTGCATACTACTGACTGATAACGTATTTCTGTTTATGATTGTTTAATATAGCATAATGAATGTTATTCCTATCTGTTCATTGGTGATTCATATTATGTTATAGCTTATGACTGTTTAATATATAAAGGTATAGGATACATGACATAATATAGGATGTTCTATATATACTCTGTCTGATTATTATAACCAACCATGGTAGGGGAAATGAGGGATTACAAGGAGGGGAACGGCAATGGGATACTCTTCTAGGTATGCCACCTCATGGTGGTGACTAATTGGTCCCATGAGGCCAAGGGGTACAAGGGTTACTGCCTTTGAGCTTAGAAGAGATGGGCTTCCGGGCACCCTACTTTGAACATGCCTCATCCCTCTATCATGATGAATTAATAGACCAAGAAGTCCAATCATAGGAAGTGGGAAATGGGTGGCAAGATGAAGGGGGAACAGTTATAGGACACATCACTAGGCACACCACCTCATATGGATGGCACGAGCCACATAGGGCCAAGAAGGATGGTATATCCACTCTTGGGCCTAAGGTAGAGGATCTCTAGGGCACTTTGTCGAGTCACCTTAACATATCTTCCCTATGGTCAAATTTCCCCAATAAATTAGAGACATCTTATGATTAAGTTTAAGTTCCTAACCCCAGTAGGAAAGCTACTTGGAATTGTGATTTTAGGGCAAAAACTAGGGCATTTATAAAAAGGGACATTACACATTAATGGTCCAAAATATCATCTTGGGAACCATTCGAAAGGATGAATTCATCGAGTACAGAATCAGACATCTCATGTTCCAAAGATAAAGGTATCAACACTGGGGGGCTAGTATGGAGGAGTACTTAGAAGCTGGGGTCCATTTACATAGTGGGCAATTGTATTGACAAAACAAACATGAAACCTCTAGGGCACATACAACCTTGGACCAACCATCATTTGTGGTAAATTGCCAACAAAAATTAATTACAAAGGTCAAAGGGACCTGTTAACGTGCGTTTCGTGACCACACCAACAAAGAATAAAATTTCCCAACGGTCACCTTATCCTCTCTTGATCAAAGTCAAATTTATGCTAAGATTGTAGGAAAATCATATGATGACCCCAAGGTTTCGACTGCGTACTAGCAACTTTATGTGGATATAGGCTCGTGTGGTAGATGTTTGCTAGTAATACAAGGGGACTTACGTTTGGATCAATCTTTCACTTCTTTGTTGTGGTTGGAACTTCATCATCGGATACAGCAATTTTGTGATGCTTCTACTTTGAATCAACTAAACTGGAATGGACTGAAATTAAAGGGGAAAGGGGTTAGGAAGACTAAGCTAAATCTAAGAACTTGATAGATAACAATGCTTCGGGTGAGATCAACCACACTTCACTTCGCCACTAGAAGACAAATACATGAAGCGAGTGCAATCTTCAAAGGTTGTGGTTGAAGGATTTTAAACCATTGATGAACACCATCAAAGAACAATGTTCATCCCACGATTTAGATTAAGCGCACACATAAAATAGCTCAATCCAACCTTGCACTATTGATAAAAATCATCTACCAACAAAAGGTATGAGCAAGCGATCTTCACCTTAAAACACTACAATCATCCTTGTTCATCTAAATGCTTGGGAAAATAAAATTCTACTATAAGTGAGGAAAGTGAAACCATGCAAGTTTTGAAAAATTACTTCTTAAGTGAACACCATCAGAGAACAATGTATCATTGTTATTATCTCAATAACTTATCACAACAATTTCATACAAATCTCCCTGCTTTACAGATGAAGGGGTAACCCCCTTATATAGGCCTCCAACCTTGATTACATGCAAACCCTAATTAGAATTTGACCCAAAAGATTCCACGCACATGATACAACAAGGTGGGAATAAACATTAATGACCCATTATTAATTAATTACATTCCTACCAAAAATGGTGTCCATTGTGCATTAAATGCACCACTTCTTTCAAATTCGCCCAACGTGTAATAAATGCTGCATAATGCAATAAATCACCCATAATGCTCTGAATGCTCCACCATCTCCAAAATTGGCCATATGCAATAAATGCTCCATTATCTCGCCATGCATTGACTCAGCCACCACTTGGTCAAACGCCCACCAGCAGTAAATGTGCCATCATGCCGCCATGCATTCAATAGATTCTCAACATGCAAGTGGACCCCGCCATCCTAGGAACTTCTATAATTTTTTGGGTTGCGCTTCATTAATACGGAATATTCTCTTTCTAGTCGCCAACTCGTCCTTTACAAGAATCTTTCCATTTCATGGTCACAAAAGACATTTCGGAAGATTTTCTTGCCTTGGAAAAATTTTAACAATCTTTTTCACTTATGAAGGATTCTTGCATGTCTAGAATTCAAGGAGAGAGAAAATCCTTGGAGAGAATTTTATCCTAGAAGAATTTTTTTGTGTTTTTGAATTCATCTTGTTTTGCAAGAATTTAAACAATCTTTTCCACTTCTGAAGGATTCCTACACATCCGGAATTTGAGGAGAGAGAATTTTATCTTGGAAGAATTATTTTGTGTTTTTGAATTCATCTTGTTCCGCAGAAGATTTTTGATCAATTCAACACCTTTCCTAATTTTTAGGAATTTTTTCATTTCTAAGTTCTAGAATTCAAGAGAGAAAATTCTCTCATTTGGCCAATTTCAACCTTTGCCTTAAAATTTCTTCACCGAAGGCGAATTTTTTTTATGAGAAGGAAATTTTGAATTCTTGAAGTTTTTCCTCTTGCCCTGAATTCTTTTCAATATTGTCCTTGGACTTCATTTTCACCTTGCGGGAGAATTTTGTCTGGGAAGGAAACCTCCTTCTTTATACAATTCCAGCGCTCCTTTCCTGACCTTGGGCGCAATCTGACTATGGAGGAGGAATTTATGACCTTGGAATAAATTCCTCCATAAGGTCATTTTGGTGCTCATCCTCTGACTGGAGTACATTTTCCACTAGGTGAAGGAAATTTTACCTTGGAGGAAAATTCCTTTACACCTCCATTATGGTGCCCTCCATCCAATCTTGGGCGGAATTTTCATGCTAAAGAGGATTTTCTCTTGGAGAAGAAAATTCCTCCCTTACCCCTATTTGGTGCCCATCTAGCTCCATGGGTGGAATTTCTCAATCAAGAAGGAATTTTACACTTGGAGGAAAAAATCCTCCACTTCCCTGATTTGGCGTTCTCCTTCATGTCTAGGCGCTAATTCCATGTGCTACAGGAATTTGTGCTTGGTAGGAAAACCCTCCATACCCTCATTTTGGCGCTCCTCACTCAACCTAGGTGCCAGAAACACATGCAACAGGAATTTGGCCTTTGGAGGAAAATTCCTCCACAAGGCCATTTTGGCACTATGCATCCATACTTGGGCTCTAAAGCTGATTGATGGATCCTATATCATCACACCCTCACACCAATGACAAGTGTAGAGATATATGTCTCTTATCATGCCACCAACACCCAATGTCCAACTAAATCTGTATGAATTCCCAAGGATGTGAACAATGATCATTCTAAGTGCATAATTATATTAAAATAATACTGTAATATTGATATAATGGTCATCTTAGCCATTTAGTTAGTATTTAGAAACTTTCGTTTATGTCTTTCGTCTTTAGTTAGTTTTAGAAAGTTTCCTTTTTGTCTTTCGTGTTTTTATTCTTGATCGTTTTCGTTACGGAAAGAACATCTTGTAATTTTCTATATAAGGAGTAATCCTCTCCTTATTTAATAACATCGAATTATCATTTCATAGTATCAGAGCTTAGGTTCTTTTTTGGCGAAATTTTTTCGTAAAAAATTTGTGGGTTGTCTGATTTTTTTCTACAAAAAATCATGGAAGGGTTTTGCTTGATTTTTTCCACAAAAGTCAAGGAGTTTTTACTTTTGTTTACTACTCGTGATGGTTGTGAGTAAAGTTTTTGAACGGACTGGGGATTTTGTACGATTTTCTCCTCAAAAATTGTGGATGGGCTTTCTGATTTTTCTCCAGAAAAGATCATGGAGGGTTGTGCACGATTTTCTCTTCAAAAATCGTAGTTTCTCTATTTGTTTTTTGCACGATTTTTTCACACAAAAATCATGGTTTCTTTCTCTATTATAGGGTTTTCTGATTTTTTCCACCAAAAATGATGAAGGGTGTTGCTCTTTTCTGGGTTTTCTGATTTTTTTTCCAAAAAAAGTCATGATGGGTTTTTTGCACGAGTTTTGAGAGGCTGATCTTGGTGTCTCTGGATAAAGAGAGGGATGGTTTTGTTACCCAACATAATGTTGGAAGGATTGTAGAACGATTATGGTGAACTTGATCATATCCAGAAGTTCTGCAGAACCAGAGAGGATCTCAATAGCAAGCTCATGTCGCAGAGCATTATGAGAAGGGGGCAATCTTTTATGCATTTGTGGCCAAATGACTTGCAGAATATGTCACATCTTCTGTAGGATAGTTTGTAGAATAACCATTAAGGGAGGGTATTAAAATAACATTGTAATATTGATATAATGGTCATCTTAGTCATTTAGTATTTAGAAACTTCCGTTTATGTCTTTTGTCTTTAGTTAGCTTTAGGAAGTTTTCTTTCTGTCTTTCGTGTTTTTATTCTCGATCATTTCCGTTATGGAACGATCATCTTGTAATTTTCTATATAAGGAGTATTCCTCTCCTTAATTAATAACATCGAATTATCATTTCAAATTAGTCATGAAAATGATCAAGGATGATAGAAGTTCATCAATAAGCCAACCTCCAATAAGAGATAGATGATACAATCCTCTCCAACTCCTCCAACCAGCTATTGTCCCCAAAAGGCAGCCTGAAATCCTTGTTGTTTCAAAATGCCATGTACCAAGGCTCAGTGGAAACTCATCCACTCCAAATAAATACCACTCAACATTAAGAACATTGATCTTGCACACTTCATATCTTGAAAATTGAGCGGCTCTATACTCCAATAATGTATCATGAACTAGAAGTGTAACAATAGCTTCTCCAAGAGTGTCCACATGCTTAAACAAAGCTAAATATTTGACCTATGTTTCTAATAAGAGACATTGTTGTCTTCAACAGCGTCAGCTATCTCAAGATAAAGATAACTTAAAATTTCTTGCTGCAAGAATGTATCCACCACATTGACAATATCTTGAATTAGGAACACCCAGACCCATTCACCTTTGCCTAAGAAAATAAAATCAAGTAGGTCTACTATAGTTGTAGCAACAGCATTGTTTTGTATAAGAAGCTCCCTTAATATTTTTTTCATGTCAGGATCAAGATCTATAAGCAATCTACCTACTATATAAGGATATGCACTTGCTACAACTTTGAAGTCAAGATCAAGTGACTTTGTTGTCCCTTCCAAAGATCCCAATGCTCTTGTAACCAAAGCAAAGTCAGGAGGCAAAGAATAGTTGTACTCATACATCACCTCAACTAACTGGTTCATAATACCCTGGATGTCCAACTGAGACTTTATTGCTTGATCTTGCATAGCATCAAAAATAGTTTGCATATCTATTCCCTCAAGAAGAAATCCAAGTGAGAGAAAGGCATTTGCCAAACCCATAGAATCACGATTGACAAAATGTACAACCATTCGAATGAGACCTACACAATATTGTCGTGGAATATTTAACATCGTACCAACGTCAAGTAAGCAAGTGATCCACTATTGATAGCCACAAGATTTCCAAGGTGGGGATCAGCATGGAAATAGCCCTCTTCAAGTAGTTGTCTCAATGAGCAATAGACACCCTGATCAACGAGTTGTTTTGTATTCAAATGAGCTTCTTTGATTCCTTCCTTGTTTATCAATTAATGCCATCAAGCCACTCCATTGTGAGGACAGATTTGCAAGTGAAGTCCCAGTAAATCTTTTGCACCTTCACCCAACCTTTACTTTTAACCTAAGAAACATAATTAGATGTAGTTTTTCTTCTTTTATCACTACTTCCTCCAAATCCATGGTATTTTAGAGAGTTTTTGTAATCTGCATCAAAGTCATAGAGGGAAGCAAAACGTTCAGCATTTTGTGCTTCATGGATATAATCAATCTCTTCAAACATATACCTAGCCATTTCACTTACTGCAACCAACAAGTCTCCTCGTGCCTTGGCATAGTGCTTCAGTTGGCCCCCAATCATGTCTATCAAGCATGCATCAAGAGCCAACATCAATGGCATCCTAGGTGTCTATACTTTTATAGCAACAAGCTCTCCAGTATGCAGATAAATCTATCCCAATGATGCAGCAGCAACAGGCCCTGAACTGAAATCAGCAAAAGGCTTTCATATTGGTGCCCCTGGCTAGGACTCAATAGATTGAATTACTAGTCTAGTAGAAAATGGTGGTCTTTGATCTTGTAAGTCTGCAAGAAATGGTTCTCCTTCAAGGCCTTTGTGTCTCTCTTGTGCCTTCCAACAATAATTTGTCATCATTTTATGAGTATCATCATGGTGAGTTAGGGCTGCAATAATCATATCCTCATTTACATTCAATTGACCTTTTAAATGATATGACTCATGGAGCCTATCATCTTCATACAACTTTTCTGATTTGTCTTCATAATAATGCCTCTTCAAATCAGCTTCCTTCATGACATCTTCTCCACAATATCCATGTTTGGAAATTTGGAAGCTTGGTCACCATCATTCTCAGTCAAGGGATCACCGTCATAATAGTAAGTAAAATCATTTACTATTATGCAAGTAATTGGTAAAATAATGAATGAATTAAATGAATGATCAAACGACCATTTATAGAGTTACAAGATCAATGTTTCCATTATGAAACAATCAATAAAAGAAGCAAAATTAGAAACATCTAATATTTACACTAAGATACAATATTGACCACTAAATTAAACATAAGGAAACAATACTTTAATACCCTTACTTAATGGTCAATCTATCTACTACACCAAGCTGCCCTCTGAACTTAACAAACTTATCCGGATTCAGAGACTTGGTGAGAATGTCTGCAATCTGGTCCTCGATAGGAACATATTGCAAATCCACAGATCTATCTTCAACCATCTTGCGAATGAAGTGACAATGTAGCTCAGCATGTTTGGTACGCTCATGGAAGACGGGATTTTTGGCAAATTTGAGCACCCCTTGATTGTCACCGAAGAGGGATGAAGGGCCTACTTGAGACATTTGGATGTTTGAAAGCATCCTTTGAAGCCAAACTGCCTCACAAGTTGCTTTGACTTGTCCTCGATATTTAGCTTCTGTCGAGGAAAAAGCTACGGTCTGTTGCTTCTTACTGGTCTAAGTGACCACCTGTGCCCAAACTGAAGACATACCCGGCCCAAACTGAAGACATACCCGGATGTGAACTTTTTGTCATCAACAGAGCCTACCCAATCTAGATTTGTGAAATTGATGAGTCTGGGATCTTTGGTTCGTCCATAGAGGATACCAAAGTCTAAAGTGCCCTTGACATAGTGCAGGATCCGCCTCGCTGCAGCCCAATGATCTGATGTAGGAGCTGTCATGAAGCGGGATATGTAACTCACTGCATAGCTTAGATTAGGTACAGTGGCGGTGAGATATATTAAAATGCCCACTAGTTGCCTGAAATAAGATTCATTCTCAACTGGAGAACCAAATTTGGCCGACAACTTCAAGCCTTTCTCCATAGGTGTAGATGCAAGTTAGCAGTCCTGCATTCGGAACTTCTCTAGCAGAGCCCTGGCATATTTAGACTGAGAGATGAAGATTCGATAAGATTGTTGCCAAACCTCAACACCTAGGCAGTAGTGCAAAAGTCCAAGGTCAGTCACGTCAAAAGACTAGCATAAATTCTGCTTGATTCCCTATATCAAAGATGTCGAACTGCCAGTGATGATCAAATCATCAAAATATATAACCAAAAGGATGATATCACTGCCAATAGTCTTGACATACAAATTTGAGTCAGAAGGACTCCTCTGGAAACCCTAATTCATGAGGTACTTATCAACTTTCATGTACCATGCCTGAAGAGCCTGTTTCAGGCCATAGAATGCTTTCACCAGTTTGAGAACCTGGTGTTCTTTTCCGGCAACCTTGAATCCAGAAGGCTGCGTCATGTAGACTTATTCCTGTAACTCACCATTCAAGGAGGCACTCTTGACGTCCATCTAATGGACCTTCCAGCCACACTAAGTTGCCATGGCTAGGACAAGCAAGAATCAATCCTCTGTCCTCTGTGGGTATGGACAAGCAAGAATCAATCCAATGTACAGATTCTAGCTACATGCAAGAGACTAGGAGATTACCTAAGAAGAAGGTTCTACAATTTGATAATGTTTGGTTTGTCATGGGCATTTCACCATGGAGTTGGTTGGAGGCAAATAAAATAACAACTAAGGAAGTCCAGTTGTGGATCAGTTTTATGACAGCTAAGGCAACTAGGAGAACATGTGTCTTTCAGTTGGACACACCACATAGACCAGTACTTATGGGGAAGCAACCTACTTAGAAAGACTCAACATCACCTCAATTGGTGTTGATCTTAAATTCGCTAATCTTTGCAGCAAACTTCTACAACAGGATCGGTGTAAGCAACAGTTCGGTAGCAGTACCAATTCATCCTGTACAGAACAAGCTTTCGCAGCCAAATCCTTTCATAAGGATAAAGGCAAATTTCAGTCTTCTCAGTCTTCTTAGTAGAAACCCTCTTCTCCGTCATTACAAGGCTCGAAGAAGAAAAGTGTTCAATGCAATTACTACCGTAAGTATGGTCATATGAAACTTGAGTGTCGTAAACGCTTGGCTACCCAGTCCAAGCAAAGTGGTTCATAGCCTAAAGCTAATGTAGCGGAGCACATTGAGCATAACAAGTCTACCTTTTATGCCTTCATGGCTAAAAGACCTGCAGACCATGTCAAATCTTCTACCTGGTATATCGATTCAAGTGCCTCTCGCCACTTCACTCATCGCCGGAATTGGCTCACCGAGTTTCAACCTTACTCAGATTCTGTTATTTTTGGAGGAGGGGAAGAGTACAATGTTGTCGCAAAGGGCAATGTGCAAATTCAGTTTGGAGGGAGGAAATTGATTTTCCTCAATGTGTACTATGTTCCAGGGATGGAACTCAACCTTCTTTCAGCAGTCAAGTACTAAGACATTCACTTCGTCTCGACGTGACCTTCAGTTTGCATCAGTGCAGTATCATTGATCCGAGTCCGAGTCCGAGCCCAGTAGCCTCGGCGACCCTCACTCAACTTGGGAATCGCCCAAACTCGGCGATTTTGGGCGATTCTCGTTTCTCTGGTTGAGAGTCCAAACTTCGAGACTTGTTGAATGATTCTCATCTTTTCCTTGAACATTAGAAGGCTGCAAGTCACGAGCAAACGATTCCTCTTTCTTTTCCATCCTTTCTTCAATAGTAACTTCAGAGTTTTCTTCTTTAAATATTTCTTCTGAAACTTCACTCTTCTCATTCATTTCAACCTCTCCAACCAACCTGTCTTTACGACAATACTCTGATTCATCATACTTAGAACCTGTGTCATTAGCAAACTCCTCAAGTCTTTTAACCTCTCCATCTACACAAGCATCAACTCCCTCTTAAGTAGACACAATTTGACCTTTCATTTCTAGTTGAGATTCTGATTCAGCATCCAATTCTTCTTTCGTTTTTCTTATGTAATATCTGTCAAAAGATTCAGTGGCTTTGACATCCATTGATTCACTTGAGTATTCATCGAACACACTAATAAGCTCATCATTCATAGGTATACTATCCCCTGTCAGACTTAGATATTCTTGAAATGTTAGTAGATCCTTCATCCTTTGATATCTATTATATCATCCGGCAATTATAGAGGCTGCAATTTCATTCTCTCTCTTCCATTTCGGTAATCATCCTTAGCATCCCACAAGCTAGCAGAATTTTAGCTCTGATACCTCTAAAATATCCCCCTATCTACCTGTCCTTGTAATTTTCTTATTTTTCTGAATTTCGCATAGATTGAAATTGTAGTTCTAAGTTTTTCCAGAGATTACAAAATATTTCTAAGAAATAATGACAAACTAGAGCATAAGAAACAAGTCTTTAATTTATTTGTTTGTTTTTGAAAAATATGACAAAGCAATCATTTAATGCCGTTACAAATAGTACAAACAATGTGCACCTGATCTTTAAGTCAGATAGGAATTTCGGAAGATTTCTGTTACAAAGTAGTGTCCGATTTCCCAACAAGCTCGCAACCAATGACGATATCCAAACCAGTTGCTTCAGCGTTGAGAGGTGGTTCAACAACAAGGCTTTGCAACTCTTCAACAATAGCCGCTATGCCCAGAAAGCTTTCGCTAGTGCAAGCAATAAATTTCTGAGTTGACTCTGCAATCCCAACAAATGTCTCTTCTTCAATCTGAATTCAAATACCCTCAAACCAGCAATCAAATGGCAAACATAGTATAGTTTCACCTTGGAATATCCAATGCCTTATTATTGCCATGTCTGGAAGGTTGCGAAGAAATATTTGAATGAGGCTTCATCTGCTGAATATTGACGGCTAGCAATTTAAACTTAAGCCTTTGAATTGTTTAAACTCCTTCACACTAGAATTGAAGTTTCCAATCCGGATTGAGACCTCCGATAGAAAATAAAGAAATTGCATTTGTAATGATTGCTTCTACGAAAGACAATTGCCCAAAATACATTATATGAATGACTACACTCTTATAAACTGCGATAATTAATCTCCCATAGATTAATAAATTCACAAATATCAATCCTTCACAACTCCACAATTATTATCACCAATATTCATCAAACATTTATTACTCCCATCAAACAGACACTAAATATTAATCAGGACCTACGATATAAAATACTTGGAATTAAAAAATATTGAATTGGCCCTTGTAATATTCGCAATGCTCCACAAAGCCAAACTTAAGGAAATTAATGGCAGACATTCAAAAAGAGCAGCCAATACTTATAATTTGGAGAACAGCAATAATAATGTTCTGCAAATATTACACCAATTGTTGGCCCAATTATTTATCCTGATAAAGCATCTATTTTATTCATGAATCAATCACCAAATTTGTCTCCAAAAGAGGCTTCACAAATTTGCACAGATGTAGACTTCATCACAAATCCACCCTTTAGGAAGAACTAGGTTTTCGTCCTACCCTTTTGTTGAATTCCTGAAAGTTTTTGTCTCAAAAAATCATAAAATGTTTATCAAATCTTAAGCATCTCCAATACATCACCAAGATCCCCCTTATAAAGATCTCTAGGAAGCATCTAGAAGTTGGGCGACTTGGAGAAATATATTTGATAAAGTGACCTTATAATATTATTTTATTATTAATAAATTAATATTGTCATCTTTTTTATATTTTATTTATTTATTTGACAACTTAATAGAAATCAATTTAATTAATTGTCACCTTAAAAGTTGGGAACATTACAGGAACTGCAGTAAAACTAGGCATTTTAAGAAGCAATGCAAATTTAGAAAGGTTGAAAAGGGTAACGCATTTGATTATGAACCTTCCACAAATACAAAGACATCCACTAAAGAAGCAAGGGATGCATACTTGGCATCTTCAAGGACACACTCATGTCATGATGCATGTGATCAATTCAGGTACTTCTTTTCATACAACTCCTCACAGAGTGGTTTTTGTTAGGATTCCCAAAGATACTGAGAGGGGGGGGTGAATCAGTATCTAACCAATTTACAAATTTTCTTACCTTATTAAGTAATTTGCATTCCAAAACAATGTACTGGTAAATAAGAATTAATGCAGTAAATATGAACAATAAACACAACATAGAAAGCACACCATAACATGATTTTTGGCAAGGAAACCCGGTGTGGGAAAAACCTCGGTGGGATTTGTGACCCACAATATTCATTCACTGGCCAATGAATGGATATTACTTACAATAGTGTGCCTGCACATGCAAGAAGGCCAACTGCCTAGAGCTCACTGCTCAAATACAAAAAAATGTCTCACTAACTTACAAAATGGATTATGAGAATCCAATATAATGTACTGCTACAAAAAGCATCTACTATGCCAGGTTCAGTACCGGTTGAAGCTCATACAATAACCATAAACCTTTCTACAAGATCTGCCTTAGTATTCGCTCTACATATCCATCCTATCATCTCTCTACAAAATGATCTATGAGATGTCATACTTATATATGAGTCTTATTACAATATGCCATGTCGGCTTACAAAAAGATATCACAATTAAATACTATTTACAATAATCAAAATCCTGTCGGCTAGGGTGCCGGTAAACATTCTTGTCGCTGTCGATGAACTATCTGCCAGTGTAGAGTCTGTCGGTGTCGGTGCCTGCCGGTGCCATAAGATTGCAAGGTTGCCATCAATGACAATACCTTCAATCACCTACAATTCTCATTGAAGTGTGTAATGCCAACAGTTTTGTGAATATGAAAGTTATGACAGAGGTGATGTCCTTTTAGGAAATAATTTGTCTTAATAACATCATAAGGTGTGGAAGAGTCAAGGTGATGGTTGAAGATACAAGAGTTAAATCAATAGTTCATAGACTCGCCCAAGTGCTTATGAGTATTTTTCAAAAATGAGTTACAAGTAAACTCACAACTCGACTAGTAGAGTTTTTGACAAATTTTATGTCCTAACCCACTATGGCTACTCGACGAGTCCAAGCATACAACCCATCATACATGGTTCAAACATGTCAACACAAGAAAAGGACTCATTCTATGTAGAAAAAGCATGGTCATTTGGCCTTTCTAAACCCTGCATGCCCACAACTGAAGACCACAGCAATTAAGCATCCTTGGGCAATTCGAAAGGAATTTGTAGCAAATTTGAAGAATTTTGGGTTGATAGGTTAGTGTTGATGTGTTTTTCATGCACATGCGAACACAGAATAAAATACCAAGGTATCTTATCCTCTCTTGAACAAAGTTATTCGAATGCTGAAGATTTGCCTAAGGATCGGTCGAAATAACTCCAAGGTTCTTATATGTAGGGTCTCTACGTGTGGATAAGCTCTTTTGGTTTGATGTGATTATGCTGGAATCACAATGGGAACTTACATTTGATTGCCTGAGCGTTTAATCTACCGAAACTCGAGTCCTATCTACTCATCAGGAAGAATAAAGAAATAGCAAAAGGTGATGGGCTCAGAAAGTCTACTCTAAGACCTAGAATGTGAGAAGATAGATGAACAACTAGGTGGAGTCCTACTAGGTTGGGTCTCACCATCAGGTTGAACAATCCGACACCAACTCAGTGCAATCTTCTAAGGGATGCTTCGAATATATTCAAATCGTTACACCATCAAACACTGATCACCATTCAAGTTAATGCATGAACAATAGAAACGTAACGACTCGAGATTAAGCTCATTCTATGCCAATTGACCACGCAGGGTGCACTTACAGTCAGTAAGAGGCTAGTGGTTTGGACTAGGCAGATTCCACGCAAGTGCATTCAGTAACTTCTTTCATTCAATCTAATCATTTACCATCTAAAACGAAGATTCAACAAGAAACCATGCATATTGTAAGAAACAACACATTTCACCTTAACTTCAGTGAAAAATGAGGTTTATTTACAATTTTGGGCAACAATCTCTTGCCTTCTCTCCCTACTCTACTCTAATTGCTTATTCTACTGACTACTCACTATTGACTAATAGCTATTCTAACCACTATCAACCAACTATTAACCTTTACAAATGAAGAGCCAGAGCCTTATATAAAGAACTCTTTACATTTTAATGGCTCTGATTGATTTACAATCAATGGCTAGGATTTCAAGAAGAAAACCCTAATTAGGGTTTGTTACAACAAACTCCCTTTAGCCAATGAGAAAATTACATTCAATGCATGAGAACCAATAGGAAACAGTGGTAGCTACATCGGAGTTTGTGCCTTCGTGCATAAGCGTGATTCATTGAATCTAGACACGCTGATGTGGACCCTTCTGATTGGAGGAATAGTGACTAGGACGCCACTTTGTCTGGTACTTGCGTTGTGATGACCTTGGTCAATCCTCCTTCGTCCTTGATGTACTTGATGAATGATGTATATCTCCTTGAGTCTCTTGTGTTTGATGAAGCCCCATAACTGTCAAGTCACTCCGCTCACCTCGCCTTGAAGTGTTTATAAGATCTTTCTTCTCTGCCATCTTGTGGTTTCTCCATGTGATAGAATGAGGTCCTTGAAGATGGCTAGCTCCATTGCTTGCAACTGTTAAACACTTGAAGTCCTTAGCACTTTGAGTCTTCTTTTATGCGCTTAAGGGGCCTCTTAAGGATGATGAAGCTTCCTAATGACGTCCTCCTTGTCTTTGTCTGTTCTTCCTTCTAGCCCGGCCTTCTTGATCTACAAAGAGAACAAAAGATGATTAAGAATACATTTTATATATTCATTCTAACATGGCATTTCTTACCTTAAATCATCAATAAGAAGATATTTGAATCAATTTTCCTTGAAGTTAGGAGGAAAAGACACACTTTTAGAAGAAATTTGTTTCTGTACCTTAGAGAGGGTCAGGAGCGAATTTGACATTTGCATTCAAATTCATCAAGTTTACTCATTTCTACTAGCTCAAACCATGATTATAGGTCCTTAAGGCCTGGATGAGGTCATTCTTCCTTATGCAAAGTTCTTGAACCAAGGATTCTACTCAAACTGGAGGTGAGATGTAGATTTTGAAAGAATTCGCTCCTATACCTTTGGAAGGGTTAGGAGCGAATTTGATCCTCTAGGCTCAATTCGTACTCCTTTCCACTTAGCCTTGTCTTAGACTTGACCTTTCAATCCCTCTCTCCTGAAGACATCATTGATTAGACCCCCAAAAAGGCCTAAAAGAAGGATTTCCGACCTTGGGCAAGGACAGGACCTATAATGAAATTCGCTCTGGACCCTTTGGAAAGGTCACAAGCGAATTTTGCATTTAGTCTCAAATTCATTATTTCCTTTGCTTCAATTCACTTCTCAAGGCAAGTATACATCAATCCTCTCTCAACCACGCCATAGGAACAAAGATTTTGACCCCAAACAAGGAGCAAATAGGTGTTTAGGAAAATTCACTCTGGACCCTTTGGAAGGGTAAGGAACGAATTTTGCATTTTGCCAAGCGAATTTTGCATTTAGTCTCAAATTCATTATTTCCTTTGCTTCAATTCACTTCTCAAGGCAAGTATACATCAATCCTCTCTCAACCACGCCATAGGAACAAAGATTTTGACCCCAAACAAGGAGCAAATAGGTGTTTAGGAAAATTCACTCTGGACCCTTTGGAAGGGTAAGGAACGAATTTTGCATTTTGCTCAATTTTCCTTCATAAAAATTCATTTCTCATCCTTTTCTCATCAAAAACAAGTCTTTTGCCCTCAAAAATGCTTAGGAATAGGTTAGTTCAAAGGTTTGAGCAAGGTACAAGGCTTCTTGAAGAAATTCGCTATGGACCCTTTGGAAGGGTCAGGAGCAAAATAGCTATTTTGCTCAATTTTCCTTCATACTTTGTGACCACAACTCACTTAAATGCATGTCTAAGGATGCCTCTAAGCTCAATCAACGCTAGGCTTGATGTAAATTGGGAGCAAAAGGAGGTTTCAAGAGAATTCGCTCTAGACCCTTTGGAAGGGTCAGGAGCGAAATAGCTCTTTGCACTCAAACTCTCATCATTTCCTTCAACTTTGCTCTTAGACTTAGCTTTTGGGTCCTTCCTCCATCTCAATCAAGTCCATTTGCCCTCAAAGCGATGTCCACTCAATGCTTTTGGTGAGAAATTAGGCCTTTCTAAGGATTTCGCTTTGGACCCTTTGGAAGGGTCAGGAGCGAAATTCATATGTTCCTTCAATTTTCATATCATTGCTCATGAATTTTAACAAGTTCAAAACTTTAAGAGAGTTTAAGCAAAGACTCCTTCAAATTTTTCTTGTAAGATGCATGTCTCACCTTGATTCGCTCCAGACCCTTTGAGAGGACAGGGCCTATAATGAAATTCGCTCCTGACCCTTTGGAAGGGTCAGCAAAGGGTCAGGAGCGAAATTGGTGTTTTCACTCAAATTTCTCATCCAATATTGTTGCAACTCATTCCAAGGGCATGGATCGATCAATCTTCATTCAATCAAGGCGTAGGAGAAAGGGTTATAGTCCAAGTTAGGACCAAGAGAGGTTCTTAGGAGAATTCGCTCTGGACCCTTTGGAAGGGTCAGGAGCAAGTTTTGCAATAATGCTCAAATTCTTGACCTTTTCTCCAAATTTCCCAATCTAAGTTAGTCAAAGGCATCTCCAAGGGTGAATTCAAGCTTATTTCCTCCCAATCCATGCCTTAAAGTGAAGGTTTTGTCCAAAATAGGAGGGCAAAGAGAGCTAAGTAAGATTTCGCTCTTGTACCCTTGAGAGGGACAGGAGCGAACTTGGTGCTCTAGCTCAGATTCTCCATTGTCTTCAAGCCTTTGCATTCAAGTCTCATTGATATGCTTCTCTGAGGGATAGGTGAGTGGATATCGCATCAAACAAGGCCCTGAGATAGAGTATTTCATCCAGTTTGGGGGGAAAGCTTTCTTTTGAAGAATTCGCTCCTGTACCTCTGAAAGGGTCAGGAGCGAATTTGAGGTTCTCACCCAAATTCCTCATTGTTCATGATCAAAAGCTTGCTCAACTTAATGTCCAAGGCATCCTTGACTTGACTCAATGGCATAGGTCTCAAAAGGCAAGACTCCTAGCATGACACAAAGACTTCCTCAAACTCAATCAAGACTCAACCCTAGAAATAAGACCCAGGCCTAACTAAAAGGAGGGTTTCAACAAAAACCCTGACCTGGACCACCTACTGACCCACTTCAATTCAAGCAGACCCTCCTGTCCTAATGAGCTCTCTAGAAACTCTCCAATGCAAAGATTAATAGCCAAGAACCTAAAAGACTAAGCCAAGAAAACTAACCCTAGAAAGCAAAAAGCAGGGGTCCCCATTTGCAATGGGGCAATGTGTGAATACGTCACAACAGTTAGTTATTTTAATATTTTTCAAGCATGTAAATTGTCTCGAGCATGTTATATTAGGTTTGTATACTTGATTTACAATTTTGCATGCATTGAAATCAGTTTATGTAATTGTCATTGCTGACTTGCAGTAATTTTTTGTTAGTGAAATTGTTTTTATTTTTTACTAAACATAGAATTTAGCTTTCAAATCAAAAAAAATATTATTTTAATTAAATTAATTAATGTCATTGCTATTCAATTAATGTATTACATTTCAATTGGATTTATGTGAGTTGTATTTTGTTTCTCTTGTTCAAATCATTGTTTCTTTTTCTATTTGAACATGTTACAGGTTAGCATACAATGGCATTTAGCATCACATTAGACTCAATATCATCAAGTGGAAATCGTCCTGCTAGAAGCAAAGACCTACTTAGAAATATGTCGTAATAGAGCCTAGGGGATTTTTATTTGCCTCTTGCACATGAAGTAGCTTAATGGAGGCATCAATCGCCTCAATGCAAACATTCCTAACTACAACGCCATGTGATATGAAAAAGCCACAAAAGAAGGAAAACAAGAGACAAGCAATCCTTGCAATGATGGATGAGAAGAAACTACAAAGGACAAGAGCACGATCAGCTATAACAATAGCCATTAATCACAAATCGGAAAAGAAAACAGCAGACATGATAAATATTGTGGACTCTAGTTGTGGTCCACACATACGTAGCACATGCACCTCATCCAACTCGAATAGAACCCATTCATGAGGCTTTTTTGTGCCTACAAACATACCTAGAACAGAACCTTCACTACAAGGTATAGGGTGGAACAAGGAGGTGCACCAAGAAGTAGATAAAGCATGTGCAAATTTTGTTTTACAATAATCTTCCCTTCAACATGGTAAGTAGCTTATGCTAGAAGTATCTGGCTACTACATTGATTGTTGCAAGGAAAGGATACAAAGTCCCCTCTCTGAGAGACTTAAGAGAGCAGTTGCTCTACGATGCTATTGCAAATGCAAAAAAAAATCTGGAATATCAAAAGTAGTGGCAAAAGTTCAAATACACCATTATTTCATATAGATGGATGGATGGAAGGAACTACACCTTCATCAACTTTTTAAGAGCTTCAAATGGTGAGATGGTTTTTGTAAATTCAATTGCTGCCTCTAACAAGATAAAAAATACAAAGTCTTTGAGCTTTGCGTTAAAGGAGTGTTTGTCTTAGAGGTGAGCATCAAGAATGTGGTTCAAGTCGTTATTGACAATGCAACAACATATGTGTTGGTCGGGAGAACACTTTAAATGAGACATCCATCACTTTTTTGGACACCTTGTGCAGCCCACTACCTTCACCTTCTTTTTGAAGACAAATAAATTTGATTGGGTGAAGATAACTTTAATGATTTCAATGAAGAAAAAGAGAAAAAGACATAGGTGAATAAATATGACGAGAATGTAGAAGGGAAGGAGGTGGATGGATCTGTCCCAACCAGTGGTGTAGATGCTTCCTTTGGAAACTAGATAAAGAGCATTGTCTGAGGGGGAGAACTGAATGAAGATCTTATGAACCCCATTGCGGTTTGGATGCTGGATTGTTTTCAGCATGGCAGACGACGTTTCCGGAGCTTTCCGGATGTTTGCCGTGATCCGCAAAGGTATGAGCTTTCTAGCAAAATAGAGCATCAGCTTTTTGGTATAACGGTAAAATGCATTTAAGACGGAAATACCCTAAGTAGGTGAAAGTAACAAATAAATTGGCTTTTTGAATTCATTTTGATCACTTGTGATATTGCGAATTCGAGAGCTATTGTATGCAAAAGAGATGTCTGTTGCAAACCCTAGTGACAATGTTATTCAAGGTTTCTCTGCAACCCTAAGTTATCAGTTTCAATTTGTGTGATCGAGATGGCTACAGTGATTGTTGTTGACATGTCTTTGAAACCATAACTGCAATTCAAACACTATCCATTTGTGGCAATGAAGAGAGATAAGGAAGGTGCTTTGTCGAAGGTGTCAATCGATGTATTATATACAGAGGATGTTAGGGCTTATATCCATGTGCCCTTAACAAAGGTGAGTCGCATAAAATTCAATGATTTGTGGAAGCAGCTAATGGAAGATGACTTGATGACTTTCAAACAATAGTACAAGCACATTCCGGAGATGGATCTGAACATATGGAAAGAGTTTCCTCGTTCCAGCTACGAGCATAACGATCATTCTAAGTCGCATTCATGATAATGTGATGTATTTGGACCAGCCGCACAAGATTACGAAGGATGCCATTAGGGCTTTGACAAGATTGTGCTCATTCCGCACCATCCATGTGTTGAAGATGGTGAAGAATAACACGATCACTTGCCTAACTGGTTTGATGCCTGATAAGAGGGCTATGACTGTGGAGGACATCATTGATCTGGGTGTCTGGTATGTGACCAAAGGTATGACATATAAGATATACTTTCAGAACTAGGATAAGTTTGATTCATGTGAGCTACTGAGATTGCAGTTGCTAGATAACATGGAGAAGACCAAGAAATTGAAGTATGTTCCAACAGTGGAGCTAGATGGAACTGTAATCTTGCAATATGTTCCAACAGTGGACCAAACCACAGATATTCTCACCAAGTCTCTGAGCCTAGACAAGTTTGTAAAATTTAGGGGGCAACTTGGTGTGGTTAATAGGATGACCATTAAGGGAGGGTATTAAAGCAATTATTTAGTAGTTAATGGTCATTTATGTAATTTTGTTAGTTTTCAAATCTTTCTGTTTGTTTCAGTTCACAACTGTTTCTTTTATAGAAACATCATTTCTAAATTGTTATTTAAGGAGATCGAATCTCCTTTGTTAAATAATTAATACCATGCAATTTCAAAGTTGATGTAGGCGAGGCAAGAGCAATATCCAAATATGGCAATGGAATGACAACAATGTTGATGAGACTGTAATCAAATAGAAGACCAATGTCCTAAATGGTGTCATCCAAATCTACAAGGTGAGATTCTAAAACCAAAGTTGATATGTTTGGTAAATATGTATCCCAATGTGACAGGTTTAGAAAGACAATGTCAATGACCTGATGCACAAAATGATTGGAACTCATGGATGAGTTAATGTTGTCTTTAGATGTAGCAATAGGTATTTTAGAATTTGCAACGCTAGATAAAAGTTAGAAGAGCCTGTGTGAGAAATGAGGACAGAATTCATCCACATGCTGATTACTCCCACAATATGTGCACTTCATTTTGCAATTTCTAAACATGGTCTAATTATGACCAAAATCAATGTGAAATGCAAGTATGCTCCCTAGATGCAATATTAAGTCACTCCCCCCCCTCCCCCAAATTTTGGCACTTTATAACTTAGTGTGATTTACAATGCAAATAGGTCCAATGCATGGGAAATGGGAAAATATTAACTTTTGCAAAAAACAGTGCTCAATTTCAAGCTATCGATCAAAAGTTCTTAACTTTACATAAACAAGTTCCCATAAAATCGACCTGTTTTAAATACAGCTACATTAGAAGTAAAAAATTGCACTAGGACATGCATAAACCTAGTCTTCCAGCCACTCATTGGGATAGGGAGGAAAAATGCTTTTCGTCGACTATCCACACTTGAAAAATTACCCCACCCCCATTTGCAAGATATGCAAAAACAAAAACAAAAAAACCCTTTTGCAAGAACTTTTAATGGTTACTAGATGGTTAAGTCTAATCACTTGTGGTTAACATAAAACACTAACAGCGAACATAGTGTTACAATTAGCATTTGATGTTGCAGAGATAATACATGTTACAGGTACAGTAACATTTGATACTATGTTGGCATATACAATAAATGCCAACCAACGATGAAAAGAACAATGTAAAACCACAAGATGAAGCCACCTATGTTGTTGTGTGGGAGTTTGACCAAGTACAAAACTTAGCAAACGGTAACACTGTAATGTCCCCTTTCTAGCATTCATAGCATGATGTTGTCATTAGCCTATTTCCCCATGGTCCTATAGGCTAAGTAGGACATTAAAGGGACTTAAAGGCCATTTTGGCCTAGACAGTTTCAGTTGCAAGCCATTCTGAGGGGTTTTGAGGCAGTTTTGGGCACACTTACTATTTATAGTAAGTCATTCTGGACATGGTTGGACATCCAGTGGTAGTGACATGTCGATGGTAATTGTTTAAAATCGACAAGAAGATTTATTTATCATTGATAAGATTTATTGTGCGTTAATAAAGTTATTTTATAAAGTTAAATTTAATTATTTAACTTTATTAATGCATAGTCTATAGTTGTGGGAAATATTTAAATAAAAGAGTTCCCCTTTATTCTATAACACATTGGAGACAGAAAAAAGTGTTTGGGGACTTATGTTGAAGGAAAATCATGTTACATGGTATGGGAAATATTAAAGAAAAAGTAGTCGCGAGAAAATAGGGGTGAAAAAAAAAAAAATCCCGAAATTATAGGAAAGGGCAAAAAAGGTGATTTTCTTTATCCAACATTGACAAGAGGATTGAATGAGCTCTTAGAAAGGGTTATAAAGAGATTGAAAAGTCCTCTTTCAGCATGCAAGGGAAATATATGAGATTTATGAATTTGTCTGGAGAATTTATATTCTTGGGCTTGGAGGACGAAAACCCTTCTTGCTATCATTCTCTTCGCTGTTTAAAGGCGCAGTCAGGAGGATTTGGAAGCTTAAGGTAACATATCAGAGTGTTGCATACTTGTTTTTATCATTTGGATGAGTTCGCAAACTACCTGGAGATTCAAATTTTTGAAGATAGGTGATAAGGGTTTAAGAAGAGGTTGATGTTCTAGCATTCTAATAGCCGGCTGAGCCCTTTGAAGTCTGAAACTGCAACTTATCCGAGATATCTGTGAGTCTGGGAATGTCGTACATACTGGGGTTTGATTAATAGAAGCCATACAGGACTTAGAGCTGCTACAGTAGTATCATACCAGCTTAAAACTCTTGCTAAAGGTGCCGTTTCTAGACAAATATCTGCTACAGGAGCAGCATTGGGTTTGGAGATTGATTCGGGACAAAACACAGTCATCATACTATTGCCAATCCGCTGTATGGGGGTTAGGAGTGTAGCCGTACAGGTCTGAAACTGTGGCTTGGCAGCATTATTGGATTGCAAACTAAATGTTCATTTTTTTGGACAAAGTAAACAGCATGGTGTAATATTTTCTGAGAATACATGAAAGGGATTTAATAAAAATGTGTTTCATCTCATTTTGCTGTAGATGTATTTCAAAATCATTATGTTTCAGAATAGAATATATTTGCATTTGGATTTAGTTTCAGTATTGCTGTTGTAAGTTGCATTTCAAACAATTTATGTATGCCAAAATTCATCTTCAAAACTATAAACTCAGAACCAAATAAACTCAGAAAACTCTATAAACAGAAACTGTTTGACAAAATTTCAGTGAGGGAGGAAAGCAAACAATGGGGACAAAAAGGGGGTGGTTACTACAAACACGCTAGAAAACAAAGGGCAAGTGTAAGGGGCTACATGAGATGATATGGAGGCCATTGAGGATGTTGGATTTAGCGCTGAAAATGAGGCTCTTTATTGAAGCCAACATACAAAGTGTGATTTGGAGGTTGAATTGTGATGAGCCACCAAGATACGACCCAGTGCAATTGGAGTCTTGGAACAGGGGAAATATACCTCCTTTGACAATGGCATGAGCTAGGGAGGAGGGCACCTTGAGTATAACCTTCACGCAATGCCTAAGAACAGGTGTCATAGGTGTAGGTTGAAGACACAACAAAAGCGAATGTGGAATGGGTGCAGCTTGAAGATGGAGATCAATTGCTGCTAAAATTGTTGATGGGAAATCTTTACACTATCCTTCCTCCACAATGCACCAAGCAAATTTGAGTGCAGTTGTTGTGCAAATGCCAATAGCCTTGCAAAAATGCAGTTTGGATGCGAATGGACAACCACCAAAAATAGGTAAAATAGATCATAAATCTTCACGCTATCCTTCCTCAGAGCCTCCACCCTAACAAGAGCGATCAAAGAGTGAACCAGGAGAAGAATTTGCTTAAGCCCAAGTCAAGAGGCAACTATTGAGAAAATTCATTGAGAGCAATCTTCGATTCTTCGATTGACCTATAAATGGTGATTGTAACCAAGGAATTTGTGACTGTTGTGGGCTGATCTACCTACAAAAGGGCGCCATAAAATTTGCAAACTTTGATTGTGACCTACATATGACAGACTTGCCACAAAACCCTCTACTAAAAAAAATTCAATATTTTTACAACTTTTTGTAGATAACAGCGAAAACTTTGCAAAAATTGAAAATTACCAAAATTGACAAAACAGAAGGTATTTCTTCGTTTCTCAAGCCATCTAAACACAATGGTGGTGTTTGTTTGGCTCTATGATGCTCCAATGATAGGGCTATGTGCAAGAGTCACCTTGATGCGGGAAGGTATGTGCTCCTATGGCTTTGATACCATGTTGGAGTAAGCCAGGAATCTGAAAGCACGAATTGATAACCTTCCACTAGTGAAACAATAAACCCAATAGGATATCTATCATATAGATATGAAAAATGTGTAAAATATACATAGAGGCTTTGCATATATAGGCAAGGATGAGGAGATGAGAAGGTAAGAGTGAAACTCTGACTACCCCTCCAAAGGTGCATCACTTGTGAGCTCACTTGACAAGTGTGTGAGCAAGTGTTAAGTATGCATGCAATAGGTGTCTCAATTCTATGAAGTGAGACAAAATCATAAAATAACCTAAGTAAACTTAGGATAAGTGTGAATAGCTTATCTACACTAACAATAACTAACACATAAACTTGGAACTACATAACAAAGCAAAGCAACCCTAATTTAGTTTGTCTTTCATCAAAAAAAACACTTTTAAAACCAAAAATAAGAAACAAGAGACATGATTACTCATCCAAAAGTATACCTAGCAACTAGAGTGAAAGTCTTATCATAATCAACTCCCTCTTACTAAGAGAACTCACATGCAACAAATTTGACTTTGAATTTCTCTATGCTCCCATCTGTTACAATATAACCACTTTGAATCAATATAATGAAGCTATACTGCTTTCCCCTAGCATCTCACCATTCCTATTCCATGTTAGCCTCCTCAAAACTAGAAGGCTTTGCAACAATGGTGAAAGACATTAAAGCAACATAACAAGGAAACTTCTTCAATAAATAACTCACCCTAAAAGAACTTTTCAGCACTCCAACTTGCTCTTATGCCTCCAAACTTGGGGTAAGCCATTTAGGCTTCCTAGCTGTTTTAGATAAAGTTGGGGTATCTGCTTCCTTACTCAAACTTTTCTAGCAAGAGTGATTGTTGTACTTTGTTGATCAGAACTTGGAGCAGCAACCTATTTGTTGTCTTCAACCTACATGGTAAGCTCAAGTCTTAGAGGACCATGCATCCTCATAAAGCTTAACATATTTTCTCACTACGATCTTTCTTTGTGATGAAACATAAATTTTATAACCCTCGAAGGACTCACTAAAACCCACAAAGAGACCCTTCAAGCTAGAGGGTTCAAACTTGGTCATTTTCTCTTCTACCACGTGAATATAAATAAGATTTCAAAAACCTGGAAGTAAGAAACATCAAATTTCTCTCCAACGAAAGCTTATTCTAAAGTTTGTCCTTCAAAACCTTGTAAAGACGCATGTTTAATATGTGTAATGCACAATTGCATGCTTTGGCCCAAAGAAACATGAAGAAGTATAAGTCACAAATTATCGACTTAGCAGTCTCTCTCCTTTCTACAACTTGTTGATGGGTTTTTTATGACACCATCCAACACAAAATAAAAAACTAAGTATTCTATCCTCTCTTGAACAAAGACCTCTCGGATGCTAAACTATGTGATCAAATGAGACGACTCCAAGGTTTCAATAGTCAGGTCTTGACTTTATGTTGGACAGACTCAATGATATGATGTGATTTTGTTGGAATTACAAGGCGGACTTACGTTGAACATAAATGTTGCTAGAACATGAAGACTTACTTAACTTGGAAAACAAATAGCAAAAGGAATTAAGGGTTAAGAAAGTTAATCCAATCTTAAGAAAGTAGGAACCAATTGTTGATTAGCTGTGACTGTTGTCATTTTATGACACCCTTGGTCCATCAGTGAGAATCGATCAGAGATATGTTCCATGGACCAGCATAGCCCCAATTGATCAAGGAGAGAAGAATCATGAAGTGTGAAGTGTTGCCTTGACCGGAGGAAGTTCCTCCCTTGGCCTTTTCTTCTTCCCCGGAACCCCGAGGTTCCAAAGTTCTTTTCTCTTTGCCCTTGTCTCTTTCCTTCTTCCTTTTCCGGAACCTCGAGGTTCCGAAATTCTTTGCCTTAGCCGCTTTTCTTCCTTCTCCGGAACTCCGGATCCCTTCCTTCCCTTAGCTTTTCTCCAGTTTCTCCCGAACTTCGGAACCTTCTTTCCCTAGCTTAGCCCCTCCTCTCCTTAGCCTCTCTCTCTTTTTCCCCGGAACTTCGGAACCCCGAGGTTCCGAAGTTCCTTGTCCCTTTTCTCCTTCCCTCTTCAGAACTCCGGAACCCCGAGGTTCTGAAGTTCCTAGCCTTCCTTTCCTTTGCCTCTTCTCTTAAGCATCTCCTTTGCCTGGAACTCCGGGACCCCCAGGTTCTGAAGTTCCCTTGCCTTGCCTTTCCCGGAACCCTGAAACCTCGAGGTTCCCTCCTCCCCCTTCTTCCTTCTTCTCCCCCGAACTCCGCAACCCCAAGGTTCCAAAGTTCCTTCCCCTTTTGCCTTCTCTCTCTAGTTCCTCTGGAACCCAAAGGTTCCAAAGTACTTCCCTTGTCTTCCTCACTTCGGGAGTCCGAGCTTCCGAAGCCTCCGGGCTTCCTTCCGACTGGCGACACTTCCGGATGGCATGATCGAAACTCAAGGCTTTTAATGCTCCGATAGCTTGGTGACTTGTACACTTTCTTTTGTGGAGCCACAAGGGTGCATTAAGTGTTTTTGGCAAGATTTCCATCAAGGAAGATACGAGGCCATGCTTGGTGACTTATGTCATGACTGACTTTCGAAGGTTAGTCAATCCACCTTCCTTAGAATTGCCTTTTGAGGTATGGCTAGGTTGCTTGCATGTACAAACCAAGTGCATGCACTTCCAGACTGACATGCAAGGGTCATGATCACCATTGTAACCCATTTCTCTATATAAGGTTGTTAAGCCTCATTGTAAAGGGTTCTCTCCCTGCTGGCTTGAGCTCTCTTATGCTTTTCTCTTCTCTTCAAGACTTGTAATTATTTTTGCATTTCTACAACTGTAAGATTGGCTTTTGGCCTTATGATTAATTGAAAAATCTCCATTCTTGCCTTCCTTCAACTTATGTATGATGTGTATGTGTTCTTACCTCCATTATAAGTGTATGTTTGTGGTTTCCTTTCACATGTATGCTGTGTTAACTTGTTTTCTGAGTGTGACTTTGTGGGAATCCTTCTCCCCTCTTGACACTTAGAAAATTCTAACCTCCACACATGCGTTTAGGTCACTCATGCAATTGAAGTTTGTGCATCTCTTGGGCTTTTCAGTTGTTTCCTTGTGCCATTTCGGGTGGGGGAGAGGAACCATCTCTTCTTGGTGCATCACCTCCTTTTATTTCAAGCATTTCTTTCTTCCCTTTACCTCTGCAATTTGTTAGGATAGGCTTAGGAGTTAGTTTGAAGTATTGAGTTGGTTCAACACCTGCACCTATTTGAAGAACAAAGCCGGCCTTCTCCGGAGATTCAACCCCTTGCGCAAGGTCCCACACTTCGGGGTTGTTTCCATGTTTCACAAGGTTGCTGAGTTGATAGCTTAGCAAGGGTGCAAGCTTTTGTGATAATAGTTTTTGGCACCCCCGGTGGGACTTATTCAATTCACATGCTAAGGATTTAGTGCTATTCTTAGTGTTTTGGCCTTTAGAGGCAGTCATCTCTCATGCACTTGGCGACTCTGCTCAAGGACCAGTTCACGCTCACACAAAGTTCATAACTCTGGGACCCCGGAACCCCCACGTTCCCAAGTCATCGTAACTCTGCTTACCCTGGAAGTCCGGAACCCCCAGGTTCCGAGTTCAGTAAAACCACTTGACCCTGGAAGTCCGGAACCCCAAGGTTTCGAGGTGCTTAGGCCCGGAAACCCGGAACCTCCAGGATCCGAACTCCCGAACTTCCTCACTCCGGACATTCGAGCTCCCAAGGTGCTGCAGTGGTCATACTCCACAACTCCGAACCTCTGAGCTTCCAAGGTCGGTAGCGGGTTTCATGCCCAGAATTCATACAAGGGCGTCTTCTAGGGGCAGTTTTCAATTCATAGAGCTCCCATCTGCAGGCTCTAGAAAGCAGAGAGGTAGACCTTCATTGTCACCAGTCAGGGGTGTCGAGGTTGTAAACACTCCATCCCCAAGTCTCGTTCTACTCCTCCATTTGCAAGGCCATTGCTATCAAGGGCTCCCACCACTCATATCAATGGACCATTGTTTCACATGGCAAGAAATCAAGTCTTTGTTACCTTCAATGGGGAAAGTCCCCTTATTTTGACTCAATGGAATGACATACCAGTAGCTGCGTTGAAGAGTATACCATACTTCACTAATGAAACAGCTACTACACCCATTGAGCACATTCAAGACATTGCAAACATCTGCTCCATCCATAACATCACTCAGGATGATGTTGCTGTCAGACTCTTAGCCACATCTTTGAAAGGCAAAGCTTGCAGTGGTATAGAGGGTTGCCGTCTAGCTCCATTCACAATTGGGATGAATTGGGGGAGAGGTTGTGCAACCATTTCGAAGACAAAAGCGATCACCTATCACTTGTGGAGCAATTGACTACGATCAAGAGGGCACCCCACGAATTCATGGGAGATTTCAATTTTAGATTCCATAAGACATGGAATAGGATTCTTGCTCTAGTGAAGCCATCTCCAAATCATGCATTCTTGTATTATCTTAGAGCCCTCAACAGCGATATAGCTGTCATAATCCTATCAATGGGTGGAGCCTCTCTACCCAGTGCATATGACATAGCCATAAGAGCAGAAAATTGTTTGATTCAGGCTGGGAAGATAGCTCAAAGGCCTCCAATGCCTCTCTTACCAGAAGCTCCTACTCAACAACACACCTTGGCTCCTATCCCCATGGCTCCCGCAGGACAATCATCCACGCCATCTACATCCTCCAATGAGCTCCATGAGGTCAAGGCTCTATTACAAAACTTTGGCAATGAATTGGTGGCACTAAAAATACAGCAAACTCAGTATAGCAGACCTTACCGAACACAAGGTCAGAGTTACCAGCAGAATAGGCCACCCTTTCAAGGGCAAAACCAATGGAGTAATGCTAGGCCTCTAAATAGTGTGAACCCCACAACCGCAAGCAACTCAAAGGCGATAGTTCCAATGCAAAATAACCTTGCCCAAGAGCAAGATTGGTGTCAACCATGTAATCAGCCACACAACCAAGGTGTATGCCAAAATGGCGGGTTTGTCCAAACTTTAGTTGTGCAAGATGAGCCGACCACCTCTGGCCAACAATATGACCCAAATCAGCCTAGTGTTGGCCCCCAGGCTAACTTACAAGGGGACTCTACCTTCGTCAATTGGCAGGACGCAGAACTTTGTGGTTTGAACCAAACAAATGGTAAGTCCATGCTGCAGTATACAAGATCAAAGAAGAGAGCCATGGAGGCTGCCTCACCTTCAACATCAACCCAAGCTCCAACACCCAAAGTAGCCGTCCATGATACAAGCCAAAGTACCATGCAAGGGAACAAGAGGTAGCAGGAGACCCAAGTCGTCCAAAGAGCAAAAGTAGACCTTGTAGCCTCAAAGCGACCTCTAAAGTCAGTTGGTGTTCCTTTCAACATAGTTGATTAGATGAAGAAGGCCAACCTCAATGTCACTATGTGGGAGGCCCTTTCAATCCCATCTCAAAGGGATTTGCTTAAGGAGGCACTGAAGGATGTCAATCAGTCAGGTGATGGGGCAGCCTCCACCAGTTTGGTGCAACCCAAGCAAGAGGAAGATTCAAGCAAGAACAGCAAGCCTCCCACCTTCTATCTCTCCTTAATCATAGGAGACAACTTGGTTCACAATTGCATGATAGATTCAGGAGCTAGTAGCTCAGTCATGCCCCAGACGGTAGCTGATCTTCTTGGCATAAAATAGGAACATGTGACCAAAGGGGTGGTCGAATTAAATGGCACTTATATTAAGACAGTAGGGGTGGTGAAAAATTTGAAGTTAACCTTGCATGCATGCCCTGGTTGCACTGTCTTGCAAGACATATTAATTATCGACGTCCCAGCCTTCTTTGCCATCTGCCTGTCTAGAGACTTCACAGCCAAGATAGGTGGGTACCTATCTTCTAACTGGTCCCATATGCTATTTGGAACAAGGTATGGTACCAAGGTCACCATAAGGGCAGAACCCATTGCCCAAAACCACATTGAGCCCTACACCCCCACCCCTATAAACATGAATTGCACTTTGCATGAAGAGGGGGAGGAGTGTGTTGTCCGTGAGCCTGCTACTCTTTTGCAGGAGGTCCCTGATTGCTTGTTGGACGAATGGGCCAATGCCTTTCAGTTTGATCCATTAGTTGAGACTGAAGAGACCGGGATTGGCACCTATTGTATCCATGAAGAGGATACTCCTATCCCTAACCTCATCAAGACACAAGGAGACTCAGAGGGCTTATGGAACATGTTTTTTGATGGTTCAAGAAACAAGAATGGTGTAGGTGCCTGTGTGATGCTTGTTTCTCCTGAGCAGGAGAAATATTTCTTCTCTTTTAGGCTTCAATTCGGTTGCACTAACAATGTCGTTGAGTATGAAGCTTTGATCCAAGGTCTCCAACTTGCACAAAGCAGAAAGATCACATCTTTGCAAGTATTTGGAGATAGTGAGTTGGTTGTTAAACACATCCGAGCCCAAAGTGTAGCAAAGAACAACCTACTCAAATCATATAAACACAGGGTTTGGGATTTGATTGAGGGATTTGAGGCCTTCAATATCCAGAGCATTCCTAGGGGTCAGAACAAGCATGTTGATAGGCTTGAAGCGGTTGGTGCTCAGTTCGACATACTAGCGCATGTTGCAAGTGAAAAGGAGCAACACATCATGCTTGTTGTGAGGCTTGCTGTCCCAGAAAATCAAGTGAATTGGCAAGTGTTTGAAAGCGATCAGCAAATCTTCAACTTCTTGCAAAATGAAGCAGCATTTTCTGCTAAAAATCATTCTAAGCTGCAAGACCAGTATGGAGATCAAATCATGCAGCTCAACTCCAACAAGTTGCCTAAAGGTCTAGTTACCTTGGAAGGCATTTTCAACTCGGATGATCAGTTGATGAAGAAAATGAACTTGGCTGTAAAGAGGGGTGATTACAGGCCAGTTATTGTTGCTGAGGGTAGGTCCTTGAACTTGGGCAAGGTGTGTTCCTCAACCGAGCAAGAAGCCTTTGTTGAGCTTTGCCAACAATATGATGACATAGTGGCTTGGACCTATGAAAACATAAAGGGTTTTGACCCTAGCTTAGCCCAGCATACGATAGAGCTAGACCCAGATGCAAAGCCTGTTAGACAAAAGCAAAGGCCAATAAACCCCAAAATTGAGCCACTAATGAGGAAGGAGTTGACCGAGCTCATAGAAGCCAATATCATCTTTCCTATCAAGCACTCCTCCTAGGTGACAAACCTTGTCCCTGTAAGGAAGAAGAATGGGGAAATCAAGCTATGTGTAGACTTTAGGGATCTCAAAAGAGCCTCCCTCAAGGATCATTATCCCCTTCCCTCTATGGAGCAGATTCTCCAAAAGGTCAGTGGCTCAGAAAGATTTTCATTCTTGGATGGGTATTCAGGCTACAATCAGATCTTGGTCCAAGAATCAGACCAATACAAGACTGCATTTACTACTAAGTGGGGTACCTATGTTTATTGTAAAATGCCCTTTGGGCTAACCAATCCAGGTGCCACATTCCAAAGAGCAATGGACATGGCTTTCAAGGGTGTATTAGCAAAGTTTGTGCTTGTATACCTTGATGACATAACTGTTTATTCGAAGCATGCAGCTGACCATCTTGGTCATCTTGAGCAAGTGTTCATGAAATGCAGGGAGTATGGTGTGTCTTTGAACCCTAGCAAGTGTGTATTTGCTACTGATCAAGGAAGATTGCTAGGACACATCGTATCCAAGGAGGGTTTGACCATCGATCCAGAGCGAGTGGAGGCTATTCTTTCTCTTCCACTCCCCAGTCACAAGAAAGGATTGCAAAGTTTACTTGGTAGGATCAACTTTGTGAGGAGGTTCATTCCCAACCTTGCCACCATCGTAAAACCCCTCGCTTCCATGTTGAAGAAAAACTTGGTTTTCAGTTGGACCAAGGAGGGAAGGGCTGGTTTCGAAGAGATAAAACAAAACAATTGCTCAAGCCCCTACCCTTGTCAATCCTAATTATGAAAGGGATTTCATCCTCTATACCTTCGGGGGCAAATCCAGTATCTCAACTGTCCTAACACAGCTAAACGACGACAAGTTGGAGCAACCTATTGCTTTCTTTAGTGAGGGGCTAAAGGATGAGGAGCTTAAATATAGCTATGTAGAGAAGCAGGTCCTCACTGTTGTAAGGGCATTAAAAAAGTTTAGACAAATGTTGTCCAACAACAAGATACAACTCTTAGTTCCGCATGCAAGTGTCAAAGATTTCCTTTTCAACAAGGACATCAGTGAGAAGAGGGCTGGGTGGATAACCAAGGTCATGGAGTGTGACATCAACATCAAGATCACCAAACTTGTAAAAGGCAGGGGCCTATGTGAACAGCTTGTCTCATCTTCTGAGACTACTTCAAAAGTCGCCCTTGTATTACAAGAGGATCAACCTACTAGCAACAACACTCAATTCAGTTGGGTAGGTGAGATGACCACCTTCTTAATGGAAGGTAGATACCCCCAAGGTCTAGACCGGACCAAAAGAAAGCATTTCAAGTTGCAGTCCATTCCCTATGTCTTAGTGAATGGCACTCTTTACCGAAAAGACTCCAATCGAGTCTTACTAAGATACATCGAGCAAAACCAAGTCAGCAAACTGTTAGAGGAATTTCATGATGGCTCTTCAGGGGGCCACTTCTCTGCAAGGACTACGGCTATCAAAATAATGAGGGCTGGTTATTACTGGCCATCCTTATTCAATGACTCACATAGATGGGTGAAGAATTGCAAGAAATGTGCTCTCTTCTCTGGGAAGCAAACACTAGCTGCCCTACCTCTTCATCCCATCCAAGCAGATCAACCGTTCGCCCAATGGGGTTTAGACTTCATTGGTCTGATAAATCCACCTTCCAGTGCTGGCCATAAGTGGATCCTAGCTGCAACGGATTACTTCACTAGGTGGACAAAGGCAGTTGCATTGAGGGATGCCACTGAGGCCTCAGTGTTGGAATTCCTTGAGGGAATTGTGACAAGATTCGGTGTTCCCTCCACCATCATATCAGACAATGCCAGGGCATTTATTGGAACCCAAATCAGTTCTTGGGCAGTTAAGCATGGCGTATACTTGAATACATCATCCAACTATTACCCTCACGGTAACGGCTTAGCTGAATCCTCCAACAAGAACCTCATCGGGATAGTTAAAAGGACAATTGAAGACAATCAGAGGGCATGGCATATTAAGTTGAAGACAGCCTTATGGGCTGACAGGATCACACCCAAGAGAGCAATTGGTAACTCCCCTTTCATGCTAGTATATGCGAAGGAAGCAAGACTTCCAACTTCCCTAGAGTTACCCTCTCTTGAACTAGCACATCAGCTAGAATTGATAGAAAATTATGCCATGACAGTAAGGCTAGCAGAGCTGATGAAGCTAGAGGAGGTTAGAAATCGGGCTATGCATACACTTAAGACTCATCAAGAGCAGGTCAAGAAAGTTTTTGACAAAAAGGCGACTAATAGAGCCTTCAAAGAGGGAGATCTAGTTCGCAAGTGGGATGCAGACAGAGCCAAAGCTAGGCGACACTCCAAGTTTAATGCTATCTGGAGTGGCCCATATGTCATCACTAGTCGCAAGGAGGCCAATGCATTTCATCTCTCCAAGCTTGATGGTGAAGTTCTTCCAATCCCACTGAATGGGATTCATCTCAAGCCCTGCTTCTGAAGAGGGTGTTGATAACCTTGTAAATATTAGACTAAAGGTTGTTTTGCTTTCATAAGTGCTTATGCACATGCCACATTCTCCTTAAGAGGGTGTGCGCTCTAGTTTCTAGTTTTCCTCCAAGTGATGGCACGCACATGTTTTGGGTCTTTTCAATGACTCAATGCCCAATGGATGCTTAAGGCTTCTGGACTTCATGCTTAGTAGGTAAGCATCCCGCAGAATTCACCAAAAATGTTGTCATTTTATGACACCTTTGGTCCATCACTGTGAACCGATCAAAGATATGTTCCATGGACCAACGCAGCCCCAATTGATCAAGGAGAGAAGAATCATGAAGTGTGAAGTGTGGCCTTGACCAGAGGAAGTTCCTCCCTTGGCCTTTTCTTCTTCCCCGGAACCCTGAGGTTCTGAAGTTCTTTTCTCTTTACCCTTGTCTCTTTCCTTCTTCCTTTTCCGAAACTCTAGAACCTCGAGGTTCCGAAGTTCTTTACTTAACCGCTTTTCTTCCTTCTCCGGAACTTCGAAACCTCGAGGTTTCGAAGTTCCCTTCCTTCCCATAGCTTTTCTCCAGTTTCTCCGGAACCTCAAGGTTCCGAAGTTCTTTCCCTACCTTAGCCCCTCCTCTCCTTAGCCTTTCTCTCTTTTCTCCGAAACTCTAGAACCCCGAGGTTCCGAAGTTCCTTGCCCTTTTTCTCCTTCCCTCTTCGGAACTCTGAAACCCCGAGGTTCCGAAGTTCCTAGCCTTCCTTTCCTTCGCCTCTTCTCTTAAGCTTCTCCTTTACCCGAAACCCCAAGGTTCCGAAGTTCCCCTTCTCTCTCTTAGCCCTTTCCCTCTCTATCCCGGAACTCTAGAACCCCGAGGTTCCGAAGTTCCTTTGAGCAGTTCCCTTCCCTTGCCTATCCCGGAACTCCGGAACCTCGAGGTTCCGAAGTTCCCTCCTAAATTCTTCCTTCTTTCTCCGGAACTCCAAAACCCCGAGGTTCCTAAGTTCCTTCCCCTTTTGCCTTCTCTCTCTAGTTCCTTTTCTTCTCTCCCCCTCTCTATCCTGGAACTTCGGAAAGTTCTTTCCTTAGCCTTTTGAAGTTCTCCAGAACTCCGAAACCCCGAGGTTCCGAAGTTTCTTGCTCCTTCCCTTGTCTTCCTCACTTCGAGAGTCCGAGCTTTCGAAGTATCCAAGCTTCCTTCCAACTGGCGACACTTCCGGATGGCGTGATCGACACTCAAGACTTTTAATGCTCCGACAGCTTGGTGACTTGTGCACTTTCTTTTGCGGAGCCACAAGGGTGCATTAAATATTTTGGCAGGGTTTCCATCAAGGAGGTACGGGGGCCATGTTGGGTGACTTATGTCATGTCTGACTTTGGAAGGTCAATCAATCTACCTTCCTCAAAGTTGCCTTTGGTGGTATGGCTAGGTTGATTGCATGTACAAGTCAAGTGCATGCACTTCCTTGCACTTCCAGACTGACATGCATGGGTCATGATCACCATTGTAACCCATTTTTTCTATATAAGACTGTTAAGCCTCATTGTAAAGGGTTCTCTCCCTGCTGCCTTGAGCTTTCCTATGCTCTTTCTCTTCTCTTGAAGACTTGTAGTTATTTTTTGCATTTCTACAACTGTAGGATTGGCTTTTGGCCTTATGATTAATTAAAAAATCACCATTCTTGCCTCCTTCTAACATATGTATGTTGTGTATGCTTTTCTTACCTTCATCATAGGTGTATGTCTTGTGGATTTTCTCTCCATATATGCTGTGTTAACTTGTTTTCTGAGTGCGACTTGTGGGAATCCTTCTCCCCTCTTGACACTTAGCAAACTCTAACCTCCATACATGCGTTTTGGGTCACTTATGCAATTGAAGTTTTGTGCATCTCTTGGGTTTTTTAGTTGGTTCCTTGTGCCATTTCGGTAGGGAGAGAAACAATCTCTTCTTGGTGCATCACCTCCTTTTATTTCAAGCAATTCTCTCTTCCTTTTACCTCTGCAAGTTGTTAGGATAGGCTTAGGAGTAAGTTTTGAAGTGTTGAGTTGGTTCAACATGTGCACCTATTTGAAGAAGGAAGCCGGCCTTCTCCGGCGATTCAACCCCATGCACAAGGTCCCACACTTCGGTGTTGTTTCCATGTTTCATAAGGTTGTTGAGTTGATAGCTTAGCAAGGGTGCAAGCTTTTGTGATAACAGGTCCCAACTCTATAAATTGAGCCCTTCTCTCATCTCAAAACATCCACTTTTCATCATAGATTTATGCTGCCCTTTTGATTGCATATCCACTTATCATAGCACAATCATAATGTCCATTTTGATCCATATCCACATCCACTCATCCATCTTCATGTTGTTATGCTAGTTTGATTTAATTAAATTTAGCCTTCACCACTAATTAAATTACTATAAATTTATTTAATTGTCTAACCTTATCCTACAAATCCTCCTACTAAATTAATTATTTAAGCCTACTTAATTAATTAATTTAAGCTAATTAACCCTCCTACCATTTTTCCTATTATTTAATCCATCCACTCATTCTCTCTCCTCATGTCACATCCTCCTAACTTGTCCACTTGCATCTTAATCCCTCATTGTCTCACCTAATCCCCTCACTAAGCATTTGCACATTCCTAATCTCCATATGCCATAAATGGCTTTCCCATCTCACCTCCCAATCTTAAATGCCAGCCACTTTTGTCTATCCAAGAAATTTTGAATTTCTTGAATCTCCCCATGCCCCCTCTTCCCAAGGAATTTTTTATTCCTTTTACCCTTTATTCTTCCAAGACTCCCTATTTTCAAGGAATTGATAAATTCCCTTTGTCCTTCCCTAGTAATTTTTTATTCCTTGTTTATCTTCCCAATGTACTTGGGATCTCTTCCATATGACCTTGAGGAGTGTGGAGTCAAGGAATGCCTTTATGGCTAAATCTCTTGGATCTCCCACTTGTCCTCTCCTCTTACATTCAATCCTGGCCCTTCATCATGTTTTGATCTCCACTGTCCATTTCAAATTTGAAAATCTATAAATTGAGGCCTCTTCCCTCATTTTAACCATCTCTTCATATGCTATCCTTATAATGTCCATTTCATCACTCAATCATCCTTATCACGCTGTCATGCTGCTGGAACAATGAGCAACCACATCCAACCAATCATCATCACATCAGTATCGTTTGAGGTTTGCATGTTATTGTTTGAATAGGCTAAGTTTATATACATATTTCGTTTATAACATTTGCATGCATTCAGTTTGTTGACTGATCTTACTAACAATCATTGTGTGAGTAATTGAATAAATTGAAACGAAGGTTAAAGCATGTGCTTAACCATGTAACTTTATATCTATTTAATTTTGTGTGCAGAGGAAGACAAAGCATGTAAAAGAGACAAAGCGACAGTCGCCAATCATCGATTGGATGAAAGCTACTCTCCTTACTATAAATAGTCAACTCTTCCCCTTGTTGAGAATCTTTTTCCTCTGTTTTCAGTCTAGATGGCAAAGTTAAGTTGTTATAGGAGTTAGTGTTCACAGAAATGCAGATGCATGGTCAACCTGGGGCCTCTCTGTCTGAGTAAAGCCACCTGAGTTGGTGATCATTAACCTTGTGTTATTTTCTTAATCTTATGTTGGTCTATAGTTAGTCATACATTCTGATGGGATACACCCTCGCGGAAAGGCTCCAATAATGCATCATAAAATCTTTTCCTATTAACATAGTATAACATTTGGATCATCTTTGGTCTAGAAGAGCTTTTATTTTGCCATGATGCTTATATTTATCTGAAACAATATGAATATAAATGACAGCTAGGCTGCTAGTAGTATTCTTATTAACTTCATTAAAATATGAATGTTGTATAATGAAAATTAAACAGTAAGAGGGTTCTAATCCGCAAATTTTGTATCTCTCATATGTCTTTGCTAATTGCTTGCCCATTTGAGTTAGGCACCAATCTGTTTAACAAAAAAAGGATCAATCTTTTCTTTCTTACATGATAAGGGTTCTATAATAACTAAGTTTTAAATCAATTTAAACCCAATAACTTAATCCTAAAGTAAACTTGCATTGATCTCTGGGCAATCATAGTTTGGCAGTCTGTCCATTGAACATGGTAAAGGTTGCCACTATGAATAGATCAATGATAGATTCATGTTTGTTTTCTACAACAAGGTGCAAGTCTGAAGTCTAAGATTAATTGGTGTTAAAGCATGCCAACGACAATTGGGTATCCTTATACTAATGGGACACAGTTTACCTGTTGATCACTGCTAAATTGAAGTTAATTCATCCTTCCATGAACTTAGGGACACCCCCATGGCTTGGCATTACCCAAAGCATAGAAGAGGGCACTGTCTCTTGTTCAGGGCCTTAACTCATTGTTCCCTGCTAATATCACTGCATTTGTGATAAGCCCACATCCCTGAGGCATCCTATTGAAAAGTCTAGAAGTTCAGAACTGAGAGACCAGAGAACCCATACCCACCTTCCTCTCTTCATTGATATTTTGAAACAATACCATCTTCTTGGAAATTAAATATATTTGCTCTTCAATACTTTTCTTTACCTTACACTTCTGAAAATGCTACCCTTTTCTTACAAATGCACTGCACTGTTCCATACACTTTGCTTGACTTTCTTGGCTTTTCTGGAATGAAGCCTACTTTTTGGTGTTGTCTTACATTAATCTCAAACCTTCACGCTTGCAATCTAGAGGAACATATAGCTTCTTTGGGCTTGTTTTGGGATATTGACTCTTTCATCTCTCTCTCTTTCAGTTGAGTTTTCTCCAGCATCCGTATATCCTAAGCCTACATGATGAAGCCTAGCTCCTAACTCAATCAGATTCTTCATATCCTAGCCACTTACCATGTTCTTACCTTCATAACCAATTTTCTTCAACACAATAAAGCCAGTTCCATTAATATATTTTCCAAAACTAGCAATTGTCTCATATGATATTTCATGGAATGAATAAGCATGTGTAGAAGTAACTTATCATATTTCCTTCTATCATGCTTTGGGTTTTTTAGGTCACTTCCTTGAAGTGATATATTCTTCCTTTTTCAGCTCTAAACATGCTTTTTGCAGCTTGGTAATTTCTCACCTTTGCAACTATGGTTTGAAGCCTTTATTCCATTATTTAAACATTCCTCTTTCCAAGGTGGTTCATCTTGCCAATAATTGACTCCTTTCACAAGAAATCAACTCTATCCTGTTCCAATAGTTACATGGCACCAACCAAGAAATGTGTATAGCTTGCCAACCTTATTTGCCTCTCTTCATTCTTCCTTTCTATAAAAAGTTTTAAATGTTTTAAAAACTTTGTATTGACCACTTGGCTCTTTTGCATCTTCTCACATTGGGCTTGGAAATAGCTTGACAAATCCTCTTTAAAAGCCATCTCTTCCTGCACCTTCTCTATTGCTCACATACACCTCTCTTTTTCTTTTCTAATGAGTTATCCTCAGCAAATTTGAAGCTTTCTATGAACTGATTTTGTGCAATTGTGAATCTTCCAAATAATCTATCCATTGATTCATCTTGTTAATTAAGCTTTTGATGCAACCCTGGGTTCACTTCCTTCAATTCTTAAATCTCTTGAGGATATAACTGAATTTCCTTCTTTGAGCCTCGAGTCTTGGGCCTCTCTTGAAATTATTCCTTCCTCACTTTTTCTCATAACCAGGCTATGAAGTCCTTTACAGATCTACAGTTTGTCCATTAAATAATTGCCATGTGTTTGCTAATATACACAAACCCCAAATGTGTTAGCAAATCTCAAAAACGACCAAAAAACACTACTCCAGTACCAAATAATCTGGGCCGCTCAAGACAAAAACAGACCTAAATTCTGATTCAAAACTTGTTATTCAGAATATGTATGTATAATTGCATAAATGTGCACATAAACAGAGTTGCAGCAGCAGAGTACTCAGTTTACCATTTGAAAGAAAATAGAGTAACAAATGATACACGCATCAGAGATACACCAAATTCACAGGGTGTAAAACCCTTGCCAGGAAACACAGCTACAGAACCCGACAAGAACCCCCTGACTCTCTTTCATATATTGTGCACACACTTCCTCACTGACTTTTGGAGCTGGGGTGCTTAAAATCCGAATTTTGTAAAGCCCCGTCACACTTCCATAAGCCTTGCCTTTATGTGGTCACCATGGTGGCCAGGAATTGGAAATAAACAGACACCTCATGCTCTTCCTTTCCAGTAACAAAACAATCAACCTTTTGGAACTTAGTAGCGCAATTTTGCATTTTCTGCCTTTTTTGGTTTCTCTTTTGTTTTGTTCCTCCTATATATATATATATATATATATATATATATATATATATATATATATATATATATATATATATATATATATATATATCACATTCTGGTTTTGCACAGACTTTGAAGAATATGCAAGGATAAATGGAAGGCCTGCCCCAACATTTAAGAAATGTGTATAAGACATTTCATTGCCATCACTTCACCTGCCAGAAATGGAGGGCAGGGGATGTGTCCCATACTGCCAGGAGCACATCTTAGTTAAATATTGCTAGAAATGAATGCCCATGAAAGAAGTTAAGAGTGAAGTTTCATTCATCTTGGGGTCAAAAAGTAGATTTTCTATTGCAGGAAAATACTAGGAAAGTTATCTAATAGATTAGCAGTTATGGCCTAAAGGAGTAAGTCATAGTATAATATTAAATGACTGAAGTCTCAAACAGCCTCACAACAACGTACGTAAAACAATACTCAGGCCTACAATTTATTTACAGAAGTTAAATTGTTGAAAAGGGATGTAATTGCATTGACATACTTATTTTCTTTAGTTTGTAGCATGGCTTATGGTCCTATTACTAGTAGTATTTTTAAATTCTAAACTTAGGCACTGATGCCGTATGCAAAAACATACTGAGTAAATATAATTAATTTCCAGAAATATCTAGCGATGCCTAATGCAGCAAGTGAAAACACCCTTGTGCTGTGCTGTAAACATCATAATGCATATTTAAACAAAGTATGTGGTTGCAATTTGCATTCTTATTTTCTTTTAGTTCATGAATACCATGAAGACATTATGTATTCTCTTCCATTGTTCCTGTAACCCATTTCATCATCCTATTACTAATATATTGGTATTCTAAACCTAGGTACAGATGCCGTATGCAAAAAACATACTGAACAAAATAGAACATAAATAATCATGCCAATAAGCATAACTACAATGGCAACAAGGGTTTTTGTATTGGAGTAAGTGTATAACAAAAACCTCTCCCCGTTCATGGGGTCAAACAAATTCATCCGTTGGAGGATCCTAGAGCTGAGGTAAGATGGTCACCTCTAGAGGAGGTATGGATTAAAGTAAACTTTGATGGAGCTGCTCAAGGGAATCCAAGACCCTCTGGAGTGGGACAGGTGGTGAGAGATTGGGAAAGGATTGGCAGTAGACACCAAAAAAATTAATGGATGGAACCAATAACGAGGCTGAGTTTCAAGCTGCATGGCTCGCTTTGAGAAAGTGTAGAAATTCGGGCTTGAGACGAGTCCACCTGTAGAGCTACTCCGAAATTATCATAAACGCGATCCAATGGAGAAGAACACCTAATTGGAAACTAAATAAATTCATATGCCCTATTTGGCAATTGTTGGAGGAATGTGAGGCATAGTTTTAAAACTTGTGGACTCACCACGGACTTGCGAGTCCATTGGCACGCCGAGTCGACTCGCCAAGGACTCACGAACCGAGTCCTGGTGAGTCCTTCCCAAGGACTCGCACAAGTCTTTCACTCGGACTCACGAGTCTTTCGCCTGGACTCGAGCGACCCATAAAACACGCAGCGAAGCTAATAAAGTGTTTTTTTTTACTTTTTTCATTCATTTGGCATTGTTTCTTGGTGAAAACAGGTTTGTAGGGTTTCAAGTCAGTCTCATTCTCTTCATCAGAATATATACATCTCTAGGAGTATAATGCAAATTCTAGGTTTTAGAAGATCTTTTAAATTTTCAGACTTGGTCAAATTTCAGTAATCAGTAGGCTCCTATTAGCATTCTCTCGCTCTCTCTATCTCACTCACTTTATCTGTCCGAAATTTTAGACCTATCTATCTCCCCATCACTCTTCCTCTATCCCCTCTCTCTACCACTCTCTGTCTCAGTCTCTCCTCTCTCCCCCAAGATCTAGACCTATCATTATATATAATTTTGTAAACATTTATAAACTTATGCTGCTATTATACATTTTAAAGTTTGAAACTATGAGTATGAATGACGAAATTTCAAATATTGAGTGTTTGGAGATCATATGACATGTGTAATGTTTCAATTATGGCTCTTATGTTCTCTAAATGCATTAATTTCTTTATGTTTTTTTGTAAAACTACGGTTTTTTTTGCCGAGTCCAATTTTTTGGTTTGCAGAGTCCGTGGCGAGTCCGAGTATTAAAACTCTAATGTGAGGAATATAACATCTCCCACATTTATCAGAAGGGGAATGCAATTGCTGATCGCCTAGCAAAATGGGTGATTGATAGGATGGAGGAGGACAGCAGAGTTTATTTTACGACGTATGGCATGAATTAGACAAGATATTAGCTAAAGAGGGGACGAATGCATTAAAGGCGTAGGTTGATCAAGAAGACAAGCATGCCCGATGAAAGGTGAAAACCTCCCCCCATTCATGGGATCAAACAGGTTCATCCGTTGGAGGATCCTAGAGCTGAGGTAAGATGGTCACCTTCAGAGAAGGTATGGGTTAAAGTAAACTTTGATGGAGCTGCCTAGGGGAACCCGAGACCCTCTGGAGAGGGACAGCTGGTGAGAGATTGGGAAAGGATTGGCAGTAGACACCAAAACATCAATGGATGGGACCAATAATGAGGCTGAGTTTCAAGCTGCATGGCTCGCTTTGAGAACGTATAGAAATTTGAGCTTGAGACAAGTCCACCTATAGAGCTACTCCGAGATTATCATAAATGCAATCCGATGGAGAAGAAGACCTAATTGGAAACTAAATAGATTCATATGGCCTATTTGGCAATTGTTGGAGGAATATGAGGAATATAACATCTCCCACATTTATCAGAAGGGGAATGCAGTTGTCGATCGCCTAGCCAAATGGGTGATTAATAGGAGGGAGGAGAACAGCGGAGTTCATTTGCACGACATATGGCACGAATTAGACAAGATATTAGATAAAGAGGGGATGAATGCATTAAAGGCGTAGGTTGATCAACAAGACAAGCAAGCCCAATGAAAGGTGAGGGTGGCAGTGGAGGAAGCATGCGAATTAATGGAGAGGCCTATTAATTTGAATGCCAAGATGTCGAGGGGATCACAAATGATGGAGGCCACTTTGGTTTGAAGGCGAGAGAGTGACAGATCGCATTCAGAGGAAGGATCTCGGATGGGAAGCTGAGGAACATCTTCAAATGTTGCTCCAGGATGACAATGCAAACCCTTAAAATGATATTGGGTGAGGATTACTTGAATCTGGAATACAAATAACAACAAATAACAAATTTGGATATTGCCTCTGTTTTTCTGCATGGCTACTAGATTTTGAGGACAAAGAAATGGCTCAGCGGTTAATGCAGGCATGTGTTTGGGCGAAGTGGAAGGTGGATATGAAAATATTTATTGATATGGCAGTGCAAGGTGGTGGTTTCAGGTCCCAGGGTGGTTGTTGGCCGAGAATCTATTATCAGTTTAACAGTCCCCTGATCCTATTTCTAATACGGAGCACAACTATTGATAAAGATACTCAAAGGGAACAGGCGGCTACGGGTGTGAACTTCCTGGAGGAGCTGCTCAAATAGGGAACAAGGATAATGAGTGTGGACCACTGGAGACTCAACCATCCACTGCGATCAGACTTAATATAGGGGAGTGACAGTATGATTTCATTGGATTTTGGGGTGTAAGTTGTTTGTTCGTCGAACTATGGATATTATGTACTGACATAGTTTGAAAGATAGGAAAGGTCCTAGAATATTTTGGCCTTTTTGGATTCAGCATAAGCATTCATGGTGCCCTGGACACATGTTGATATAAACTTGTCGTAACCATGGGAGTGGCCTGGCCCCTTAGCCACATTTATCTATCAAAAAAAAGAGTATATAACAAAAACCCCTTAACATATATTTGATGGTCATTTACAAGTCAAACATTTGTTACACCTAATTGTAAATTCATCTATACAGAAGCCTAATAAACTAGAATAAATATCTTATATACAACTATCTAGAACATACCAAGAGATATCAATCTCAAGGAGCCTATCTAACCTACACCACAAATATGATATAGACACCTTGAGACTAATATGCATTTAAGAAATCTGTGCTAACTAATTTCCAGTAACATCTGGTAACACCAAATGCAATGACAAGTGAAAATGCTCTTATTGCTGTGCTGTAAACATTAGGAGTGCATATATAAATAAAAAATATGTGGCCTAGAAGAAAGAGAATCTTACTCAGAACAGTCGTCCAATAGTTGGTCTATGTCATCATCAGCGGGATTACCCAACTTGGATTCCTCTTGTTTCTCAATTTCCTTCAACCACAGGCTAGCATGAACCTTCATTTTGGTAATCCGGTAATCCTTAGAAATCTTACTTCCCATATAGTCTTCTGGATTCTCTTCAACAAACTGCTTCTTCTGTGTATCCCATTTCTCCTCCTCCGGTAGAATAATATTGGGTCTAGGTTGTTCCTCTGTAATCTGTTTCATTAGATTTGTCATCTGATCAAACTTATTGTTTACGTTGTGGAGAAATTGTTTGGCATCGCATTGGTCATCCTCCTCTTCAGAAGGCAGATCAGGCCAAGAAGAGGTTGAGCAGACATCTTTATTTTCTTCCCATGGGACTTTATTGGTTTTTTCTGGAATCCACACAGACTCCCATGCTTCATCCCACTCTTCGTTATCCTCTTCGTCTCTGTCGCCCTTACTAGATTTTCCACTATGCTGTCTTGAGTTAGGAAAAAAAGACAATGGAGAGAAATATGGCACCGTCTGCGGAATTCGAACCCAAACTGGATGTGAGCAAACGGAGGTAGAAGATGTGGACGAATGACTGAGTGATTTAAGGGCAAGATTACAAAACTTCTGCATAATGACAAACACAGATGAACTAATGAAGTAATATCTTGAGTATGCCTATGTTCAACTTCGGCTGGGTTTGTGAACAAACCATCGATTTAACTTACGATACTAATGGAGTTGAGGACGGAAATTTCTGCAGACCAAAAGAAAACGTGCTCATTCAGGAAAAAAAAAGATAATCATAATGAAACATCAATTTGAATGCCTGGCAAAATAATCACCCAAGAGATGTATAGCTAATTAGTAAACATTCTCACGTTTCGTTAAAATTTTAATCGTTTTCTTTAAATTACAGCACTTCTGAAACTAATTATAGACAGAGAAATTTTCTCTCAAGAAAGAAAACACGAAAGTTTATTCTGAAACCTAAGTAGTTACTCCTTTTTATATTTTACATATAGCTTTATTCTGAAAAACGAACATGGAAGCCCAAAAAAAATCATATGAATATAGGAAATGAAAAACTCACCCGCATCCCGACAGTTTTAACAGGTGGGAATTAAACCTGTGGGAATTAAACCTAAAAAAATCCCAAAAATCCAAACTGATTTCTGAATGCATCAAGCAAGTTGTAAGCTACATTCCGTACCAAGAAATTGAACAAAAACTAGCTATTGGTTAGAAATTAGGAGCCTACCATGGCCAGGTTCGTTTTAACTCGTGCTGAGAAAATGTCAGTGCTTTATTGCATACAGTATAATATTATTATTATTATTGTTGTTATTATTAGAAGAATTGTATATCATACAGTATAATATTATTAATTTTTGCCTATTTTTTAACAACTCAAATTAATACTATTTATCTGCTTTTTTATTGGTGAATTCTGCAAACAGTCATGGCAAAAAATCTATTTTCTTCAAATATTTAGTCAATATTTTTATGAACCATCCAAAGTGTCAATAAATTTGTGGTCTTGTTGATTATGATAGATGGTCTTTGAAATCCATAAAGATGTACCAAAATCTTATCTTATTCAATGAGATCCAAGAAAATCTAAATAAAAAATTATTTCTTAAGATGTATTTTCCTGACAAATGTCATATAATTCAATGCATATTTATTATACTTTTTGACAATTATATATATATATATATATATATATATATATATATATATATATATATATATATATATATATATATATATATATATTCAATAGATAGAACTATTAGTATTGTACATTTTATTGTGTATGCACTTGACACATTAAATTTTATAATATGTATAGTACACTAAGTGTCTAGAAACATCCTCCGTTGCTTAATGCATGCACATGAATTTTTGTGCAGTTGTTCGACTATTAATTATCTTTTGTTGACTTGAGAATGTTCCTTTCCATTCTTTTGCCTTTATTAGTTTCTGTCGCCTGTCACCTGTGTGTATTCGAGCAATGCTGCAATACTTCTTTCTCTCTCGTCACCTCAAGAATGATTCAATAGCAACTGTAGGAGAAATGGAACAGTGTTTTCTTTGTGCTTGCAAATTTAGGTACAACAAGTTTCTTCTTAATATGTTTCCCATTTATATGACTTGAGAATTGTAAAGGTGCATAAACTATTTCCATTCATTCGCAGGCTTCCTCATAACCAAATTTGTTGAGCAGGGAAGGATCAGCATTGGAAATGGATTTTGCATAAAAATTAATACACAAGAGGTATACTCTCGTTAATGCATATCAACAAAGTATTTTTCAAATAATGTTAATGTCAAAGTTTGTTCATTTACATGACGTCTGCTTCTGTAATACTGTGAAGTTCAAATCTGAAGTGTGCTTGCATGGTTGTGGTGATATGCTTAAGGTCCTCAAATGTACCAGTTGAGACATGACAAAGAATCTATAATTTAGGGCAGCTTTTTCCAAATTTGACAACAGTAGTAGCTCCCACAGTATTCGCATTCAATGCAATATCAATACCTGATTATCACAATAAATAAAAATACAATTCAATCTTCTAACCAAGAGATTTTATAAAATCCATTTTTTGAAAGTCTAGCAATCATTGCATTTCATGAGGCGACACCACCTTGAGGATGTCTGTCAACAATTCAGGTGTGTTCTCTGCACTTCCACAATTTGTCTGCATGTCTACAAAAGATTTATCACCTTTAAAATCTGAGAATAAACCAACCTACTGTGATATTTGAGGCGTGTCCATACCATATTAAAAAAACTACCACTTTGGCATAGTCTGGGATGAAACTGGTAAAGAATTTGAGGTTATGTCGCCCTGTACATCAACTTGAAAGCTACAAAATCCCTTTCAAAGAATCTATTTTGTGCATTTCCCGCAATCATTACGATCTGTGAGATCACATTTATCCTCTATCTTCCCTCAGCTTCAAGCGGGAAGGAGGATTTGCCAAGATGAGTCCCTTTCTTGTATGATAGCTTCTCGACTTCTCCCTTTCTTCCTTTTTGGGAAAGCAGGTTTCCTTCTTTCTTGAAGCAACCACTTACAGAGCTTTACATTTCTTTTGCACTTACCTTCCAAACTAGATGAGTCCAAGTGGTTTTTGTGGGCAGCAAGAATCCAAAAGGGTAAATAGTTTTGTCTACGTTTAGGATAATGCAAAGGGTAGGGAAAGTTTTGTTTTCCTAGCTCAATCCTTACCCACATGTCAGGCTGTAGGGACTCGTCAACGAGATGTGGCACAAGTGTCGCAACCTTCACTGAGCACCTCGAATACATCCCAATCGACAACTTGAGGGCCTAGCAAACCCATGGCCTAGCGATAGAAAGCAATTCTTTATTCAACGCAGAACCCATAGTTTAAGAAATCCAATTCTTGCATGGGAAATATGGCGTCTTTGGTAGATTTAGCTCTGTAGTCACATAAATCTGTCCACTTAATTAAATGAATATTTAAAATTTATTTGATTATTTAACCATCAATCAATAATTAATTAAATTAATATATTTAATTAATTCATCTTAACCCTCTTCTCCTATTAATTAAATAAATTATTCAATTTATTTGATTTAATTCACTTAACCAAATTTAGACCATTAATTAAATAAATAAATCATATTTATTTAATTAAATCTTTTCTCACATTTAAATAAATTAATATTTATTTAAATTCCCCCAAAATCTCATCTCTCACATTTAAATAAATAAATTATTTATTTAAATCACCTTTATCCTCCACCCACTTGTATTTTCCTACAAATGCAAGTTGCACAAACCATTTAAATAAATAAATTATTTATTTAAATCACTTTTATCCTCCACTCACTTGTATTTTCATACAAATGCAAGTTGCACAACTATTTTAAATAAATTATTTATTTAAATCACCTTTATCCTCCACCCACTTGCATTTTCCTACAAATGCAAGTCGCACAACTATTTTAAAATCCTATTTATCCTCACCCACTTGAAACCTTTAATGGTTTCCCTTAAAGTCTTCAAACTTAATGGCTTCCTTCTAGAGTCTTCTCAAACCTTTAATGGTTTCCCTTAAAGTCTTCAAACGTAATGGCTTCCCTTAAAGTCTTCTTAAAACTTTAATGGTTTCCCTTAAAGTCTTCAAATTTAATGGCTTCCTTCTAAAGTCTTCTCAAACCTTTAATGGTTTCCCTTAAAGTCTTCAAGCATTTAATGCTTTATCTTCTTTTTTTTCATTTAAATAAATTAATATTTATTTGAATATTTACCCAAATGCAAATTACACCATTTAATTGAAATAAATGATTTTATTTTAATTGAAAATACCAAAATTTCTCCCACGTGCATTTTCCTACAAAATCCACTTGCATGCCTAAACCCCTTCTAGATTTTTTTAAACCCTTCTTAATTAACCTAATCCATCCCCTAAATATTGTCACATTCCTAAGCAAATTGGAGTCACTTCTCAAAGACTCTAAAGTCTTTGAAAATCAATTAATGCTTTGTGTGTTCAACAAATTAACCTCTAAAGTCTTCCAAACCACTTATGGCTCTTACATGACCATTAATGGTTAATTCCACTTACACCCATGGTTAAGGACTTTGACCCTAACTTAACCTTCATGTAACCCATGTGTCTCTTCAAAGCATTTATTTCTTTGACTAAGGTAACCATCATGTCCCCTCAAGCATTTAATGCTCTTTATCTCTCCTCTCAAGCCTCCTCATGGTGACACTTGTCAACATGGAATTGGGTTGAAAGTCTCACATGGATTGAATATCTTTCAATCCTAACCCTTGTTAAGATTGCTCAATCTTAACCCTTCATTTCCCCATTTTTTCTATAAATAGAACCCTTCTCCTCAAGCAAAGGAGGAAGCATTAGAGTATTGTTGTTATACTGGTATTAGCATAGAGCTTTTTCAGAGCATCACTATCTACACTTGCATAGAATTTGTTAATCATATTCAACCATCTTGAATCTCCATATGGCATCCATGGCTAGTGCTAAAAGCTGAGAGCTACACTCATTTGGGACTTGGAGAGGGGAGAAACAAGGGAGAAGCATCAAAAGGCATCATGGAAGCATCTTAGGGAGGATCTTCTCCTTTCTTTTATTTTGTTAAACTTCTTTCATGCTTTTTAAAATCTCTTTTGATATGTTTGGAATGGTTTTTAGTTCTTTGTTTTGGTTTTATGGTTGAAACTAACTTATTTCCATTTCGATGACATCAAGCTCTATCAAAGAATTTATCAAATAGAATCTTGGTGCCTTGAGCATGTATTGGTCTTTTGAAGGAGCCAATAGGTATGTTCAATAAATCCTATTCGAACACTTATTTAGTTTATTAGATGTTCTTTTTATTACAAAGAGATGAAATCAACATAAAAATCCTAACTTTAAATCCTTAAAGTAGAAAATAACACTACAAATCTTCTTCACTTTACAAATATCCTTTTAATAGTGTTAGTCTAATAATTGGAATTATTTGTAGATCAAATATTTTAAAGAATCATAGAAATATGTCATTTGTTTATAATAAATGAACATACAAGTGAATCAATGAAACTTCCCACAAGTCATTGGCACGTATAAACATGGGTCATTGATATTGATCTTTTGTGTGAGCTCAAATCAATGGTTGGTGCATATTTTTAATCACAATACAAGAACATTTGAAAACACCAACAACAAAGTTGCATTATAAAGAAATAACACACTGTAATTGTGTTTCACCACTTGTTGAGCAACTATTTTGCTTACCATTTAGCACATGATTAAAAAAAAACTATTTTCATCCAAATATTTCTTCTAATTGTAATCTTTATATGTATTATTTACAGATGCTACAAGTTCGACCTAGTAAACTATACATAAAGGTAAACATAATACATTACATTTAGCTTTCTTCAGTTCAAAGATTTCCATGAACTCTATAATGTGGAAAATACTAATTTACAAACAAAAAACACAATTTGTGTATTACAGGAAGGACACCATTTTAAAGGCATAAATCATGGATGTCTACCATATGGAGCAACACCTGTGAAATGGAGCACTACTACTTAATAAATAATAGAAAATTGGCTAGAATTTTGCTTTCTTTGTTTCAAATTTTATCTCTCTCTCTCTCTCTCTCTCTCTCTCTCTCTCTCTCTCTCTCTCTCTCTCTCTCTCTCTCTCACACACACACACACACACACAACTACTCTTCTATAAATGTTGCAAATGCTGACAAGACAAATTTATTATAATATGCAGTGACTCTCTTTTATATTCAGCTATGCATTGTCTTCTTTGTCTTCAACATCTTAAGAAAATTTGTTATATGTCTATTTTTGTTTGTCTTGAGATAATTGACATCAACATAATGATCATTGATATCAACATAATGATCATTGACATCAACACTAATCAAAAATATTTCGGCAAGAACTTGACGCTTTGTGTCTCTTGTTATTATTATTGTTGTTGTTGTTGTTGTTGTTGTTGTTGTTAGTTCTTTGCTCAGACATGCATTCATCTAATTTCATTTCTTGTAAGACTATTGACCAATAAGCATGCAGAATTAAATTCTCTTGATTTTTTTTTTCATAGTTTTTTATTATTCTAATTTTATGTATTCTTTTCAAATATTATTTATCTCTCTTCCTATTGGCTAATAATAATGCATAGTCAAGCTTGATTTTTTTTTTCAAATCTTTTATGCATCTTGGTATTATTGTTTTAATTATATTCACATGTGGACACTTGTGCAATTATCGTTCAATATTGTTTTTTCCAAATCTTTTATGCATCTTCGTATTATTGTTTTAATTATATTCACATATGGACACTTGTGCAACTGTGAATAAATCCTATTTGAAATTCCAATCCAAGCACAAAAAGCCAAAAGCCAAAATGTTATGTCTCATAAATGAAAATTTTATTTGAACAATAATTTTATAATCATGAACTAATTTACTTAATGGATTGTTTTTTAACAATTTAACATCATAATCATGAACTAATTTTAATCAGGTTTCCAAAAATATTTATATTTAATATAGTATTTGAATAATTAAATTTTATAATAAATTTTGATAATCTTATAATATATAATATTAAAAAAAATATATTCATACAGATTGTTAATTGAACAATATTCAAATAGATTGTTATTTGAATAATATTTATATAGATTATTATTTGATTTGAGCCAACACTTTTTGTAATGATTGTGATTATCCACTCATATTTCGTCTATCCTAGTGTTAAATTATGCTAATTTACACAGTGGACAATTTATACGGGTACAAGAGTAAGGTGTAATAGGTGTATTGAATTTATTGATACTTATTTCCAATTTGATAGAAAGGAAATGTGAGCAATATAGAATATGCTTTTTGAAATCTACACCAAACAGAAAAAACAAATAAGGGAGAATGTTGATAAGATTTCTCATTGATGATGAGGTGGAAAATTTATGCTAGTGCACATGCGAGAGGAATTTTATTTTATTTTTTGCCTATTCTAAACAAGAGACACAAAGCATCAAGTTCCTGCCGAGATGTTTTAGATTAGTGTTGTAATTTTTTCTATGAAATGTTTTGTTTAGCTTGATCATTGGGACAATGGAGGACATGAGGTCTCCTCATACTAGGCTTTGAGGTTGAGTCCTTTGAAACATATGCATTCTGTATCATCAGAGTTCGTGAGTAACCAAATAAATGCCATCGAAAGAAATTGTAAAATTTGTTGGATGAACAAATTTAAGACAAATTAAAATATGAACAGTTTTAATTTGTCAAAACCATGGCCATTTCCCCAAACCACTAAATCAATTTCAAGATTTAAATTTATTACTTATACCCAAACAATATAGTTCATTTCCGTGTGTAAATTTATTATAATTTTGAATCTGAAATGCTTACTTTGATAGGAAATATTGGGAGATAGCCTATGGAAGAACTGGGGATGTTGTGAAAATATTAGAAGAATTGCATAAACAAATTAAGGTATCTGAGAATTGAATCCCCAAAATCCCTGACATATCCTTGGTGAATTCAGTACTCCGTCATAAATATAAAAAGACCATTTGTATCATTTTATCCTATACCAAAAGCAGAAGAGAAATCTGCAATTGAAAAAATAGACAAAACTTTTTTCAAGTAAAAATCAGGGAACATTCCCTTCCAAATTTTAACCAAAAAAGCATAACAGAAGCCCCAAGACACAAGCAAACCCACTTACAGAGAAACCACCACCCGCTGCACCTCCGCCTGGCCATAACAAAAGCCAAAAGAGCAAGCAACAAACATAATCAACAATCAATAACATAAAAAAATGTCAATTCTGGTGTAGTAAAAAAACTATGAGAGCGTAAAAAACTCTAGTTGCCTCTTAACATAAGAAATGAATTGATCAAAAGCCATAAATTAAACTTGGGCAAACTGAAAATACTAAATACGATTCTTAAAAAGAAAAATCCTTGGCTAGTGAATTTATAATAGCTACATATATTGCACAAAAGCTTCATGCTATGACCGTTGATATTTTTGCAGGAAAAAGGCTGCCAAATTGCAACGCAACAAAGGGCTCAATAGAATTTCATATCATTCTCTGCATTCAAAGACACATTCAATGGGATAAGATTTGTCCAGATTTATCTAACAACTGGTTACATCTGATTGGATCCTTTCTCCTTGCATTAAAGAAGAGGATAAGATTTTTGACTTTTGTAGATCTTTCTAGATTTACTTTTTCCCATTTTATTCACACTGAACTATTAAGACTAGAGAAATAAATATTTTTCTACAAATAAAAGGAAAAAATTTGAATTATGCTAATGACTATAGCAAATATAAGCCAATAGGAAAAGAAATAAATAATTTTGATAATATTATTAAAATATGTAAAAATAATAAAACTATAGAAATGTTAATAGATTTTTTTAATTCAATGACATGATTGGACAACAAAAAGAATAAATTGCATCTAATGGATGCATAAGTCATATCATTCTCTGCATTCAAAGACACATTCAATGCATTCAAAGACACATTCAATGGGATAAGATTTGTCCAGATTTCTCTAACAACTGGTTACATCTGATTGCATCCTTTCTCCTTGCATTAAAGAAGAGGATAAGGATTTTGACTTTTTTAGATCTTTCTAGATTTACTTTTTCCCATTTTATTCAGACCGAACTATTAAGACTAGAGAAATAAATATTTTTCTACAAATAAAAGAAAAAAAATTGAATTATGCTAATGACTGTAGGAAATATAAGCCAATAGGAAAAGAAATAAATCATTTTGATAATATTATTAAAATATGTAAAAATAATAAAACTATAGAAATGTTAATAGATTTTTTTAATTCAATGACATGATTGGACAGCAAAAAGAATAAATTGCATCTAACGGATGCATAAGTAATCCTTCCTATTGGCGGGAACTAATAAGTATGAGTATATGAGTAGACGGAATAGACATTAAAATATTCTTGAAATCTATTATTTTGACTATTTTTACCAATAATGTCAATTAATCTACGATTTCAAATGGAGAATCAAATAAAAAAATTATTGTTTGATTATAAGGTTTTTTTAATGTGTTGCGTCTAACTATTTAGATGGCTTTTGATGCATTATTGTGGCCACCCATGCAATTGTGCAAGTTGCATTATTGTGATTGATGCAATTGTTTAAATTCTCTTGGTGTGTTCTTGTGAGCAGTGAGGAGATCAGTTTGAGGAGATTTGTTCGGGTTATTTGTTTCCTCTATAATGGAAAGGTGAGCAGCCAAAAACTTACTTATATCTTCCTATGTTTTTGTTGTGTTAGAATTTGTATTTTTTGGGGGTTAATGATAGATTGGATCGAGTGAGAGTAAACCCTAATTTTATTCCATGCCAAAATAAATTTTTTGTAATAAAGCTACTTTTATTCTCGTCTATTTTTTATTTTTATTGTGTTAATATTTGTATACTGGAATGAAATATTTGTTTTGATATGTATACATGATAGAGTATTAATATTTTGTAAACCTAAAGTTTAATATTTCATTCAAACTGGATTTTTAAGTTGATTTTGTTCTTCTTGTTTGTTCCTGGTTATATCTGGTAGATTTGGTGTTATTAACAGTCAAGAACATCACCTGGTTGAAATATTGTTGAAAGAAAAATGGATACAGGGGTGTCAGGAAACGTTCATGGGGTCGATATGCTACAAAAATTAGAGACCCTGAGTCTAAGCGGCGTTGATGGCTTGGCACATTTGATGCAGCTGAAGAAGCAGCTAATGCTTATGACATAGCTGCTAGATCAATGAAAAAAGTTGGAGCAATTACAAATTTTGATTATAGTTTTGCACAACCATACAATCTATTGAAACAAAATATCGTGTCGCCTTCTAAACAAGAAACTAGCTCCAAACTAGACTCATTCCTGGTTCAACCTAGCATGATAATGGAAGATCCATCATCTGGTTATATTTGGACAAATTCAGGATATGTATTAGAGGACAATGACCAACTTTTTGAAGGTAATTGCAAATATTTACAAGATGTTCTTTTTGAAGCAAAAACTAACAACAAAAACAAAAGTGGTGTAGAAACTACAAGCACTTGGGAGAATCAATATTTGAAAAATTCAGATATGGAGAATAATTTCACACCTTTGTTTGTTTCAAAGTATCTTCATTCTCAAGACACGTTTTCAAATACTAGTTTTGACAACTCCATTTCATGTTGGGACCCCCCATGTAATTTTAATCATCAAACATCTTCTACATTCGCCCACGGGAATGACATAGCTCCTAATTTTGATCTTTCCAAAAGCACTTTGCCCAATCACAGTAAAATTGATTGGCCTACTCAATTATTTGACAATCCTACTTGTGCAATGTCCACTGCTTCTTGTGATCCACTTGTATCAAATCCATCCATAACCAAAGCCAATGAAGTTGCTACAAATGTTACTTATCCAGGTACAGGTTTATTAGATCAAATAGTTCAACAACACTTTCCAATTTCAGAACTCAGTTATCCTAATGAAGAAAGTGTAAAGAACAATGTAACTCATCTTAGCTCTCAATGCATGCTCAATGCAACTACTTCTTTGACCAATACTAATAGTGTTGCATCTAAAATTCCAACTGCAATTATACAGAACTTGGCAGACACACACGCACTGATTATGTATTCATGAACGAAATCACTAGTATGAACTTAAAATCCATCTCATATTTATATCTTTTATCTATATCGATTAACTATAGTAAGAGCAGGGTCCAATAGATTATGTTGGTAAATATTTAGCTTCATTGGCATTGTTACAAAAATTACTAATTTACTAATAACTTTCTTTGGTAATGAATTGTAGAGAATGCAAAACCTGTTGATATTTCTATTCTACCTCCTCTTGTGTGCTCTAAAGATGGCATGTTCTCCAACATGATGAAGAAAAATTATTTTTTATTCAAAGATGAAGTACATATCTACCAGTCATGATCTAGATACTAAAGGTTCGAGTGAAAACAAGTCTAGTCTACATGATATTTTTACCATAAAATTACCTGGTGGGGCTATCATAGAACAACCACATTGTGATATTTGTTCCCAAATCCTAGCTAAGGTACAAAAATTGAAGACTAGAATGCATAAAATAGAACAAAGTATAGAGCTTGCAATGAAGCGCCATGGCAAGTTATGCAAAAGTTTCACACCACCCTATTGATTTTTAGGTTGTTAAGCTAAAGACATATATGAAAAGCAATGGTAATCGAGGTAATTTTGAGAATATGTACAAGTTTGTTGTAAATCACTATGTACTTTGCATCAGGTTTGCATAGCTACATTGAGAGGATGAAAACATTTTTTTGATAATTACTTCTATTTCAAGTTTGTTGTCTACATCTTTTATTTGATTCTTTTGTTCAGTTATCTTGTTCAATGCTCCAATCTTTAGCTTGTAAAAATCAATAAGTCATAATTTAGAAAGTCCACATAAAATAGTAGTTGATAGTTATTGAGTTGCTAGTAAGTGAAGTATTTTAAGATTTATGGTTAAATTGATTTTAGCATATGTTTTGGAGCAGATCAATACATCAAGATGAGCAAATCATGCCACCGTACAATTGTTGATTTGCCTAGAGTGTATGACCATGCTTTCCATATGGGATTTGTAATAGTCATACTTCAATTGATCATACTTATTACATTGCTCATGGTTGTCAAGAAGACCTCTCACTTTATAGTACTAGCGATAACTAGCATAATAGTAATTTGCTATTTGTTCGTTATCTGACTATTTCCTGTCTAAACATGACAATGATATAGTACTATGAAGGTGATATTTTAAACAGTGACAGATGTGAAACAAATTTATAATAAATCTAACATACTATAATCTATTATATTATTCATTTTTAGTTATAGTTTTATTCTATCTTATTGAGAATTGTATCCCTATTTTCTTTTTGATAAAATGTGATTCAAATTTACATTGATCTTTATCTCTATTTCTTCTTTTATAAAATGAATTTGAAATTTGCAATGACCATTTATAGATAATCTAGTGCTTACTAGTATCAAGTACAAAATATTTTAACAAAATTGCAATTGTGCTTTAGAAAAGTAAGAGAAGCAATGGAGAAGAGATATAGAGGTGTCTAAAAACATGAATCGGGTCATTATGGTAGTCGATATGCTGCTGAGATCACAAACCCGAAGTTGAAGAAACAAAAGTGGCTTGGAACATTTGACACAACAAAAGAAGCAGCCTATGCATATGACATGGTTGCTATATCAATTAGAGGCAATAATACACACACAAACTTTATGTATGTCAACTCTGAATCACACAATCAATTGTGCAAGATGCGACATCTTTCATTATGTGCCTTTGATAGTATGTTGAAAAAACTAAAAATAAGAAAGGATAGATTGCTAAAGAATTCTGCATTTCAACAGTCCACCAAAAAGAGAGAAGTAAACAAGGAATCGTCATCGACTTCCGATAAGTCTAAAGATTCTACAGAAGATAGGTCATATAGAGGTGTTAGAAAATGTTCATGGGGTCGCTGTGTTGCAGAAATTTGGAATTCTAAATTGAGAAAACGTCAATGGTTGGGAAGTTTTGACACAGCAGCAGAAGCTGCTATTGCCTATGATATGGCTGCAATATCAATCAAAGGGAGCAAAGCAATTACAAATTTCATGCACACTGATTCAAACTCACATAAATATTCCAACAAGCAATCTACAACTCATTTGCCTAACTGAGAAAGAATTTCTCAAGTAGACAAAACGTGTCCTGAATCAAGAAATATATTGCAAGGTTGTCTACCTAATAAAGGTAGAACTGATTCAAAAAAATAAGGCTTTGTTCCAATCACTACATGTGATGAATTGACCAACTCTGAAAAGCCTTTCATTGGTCATAAAAATAGCATCCAATCTTTGTCAAATACATTGGAAAAAAGTTTACAGTTACCTGGAGATGAATTGACCAACTCTAAAAAGCCTTCTATTGGTCATAAAAATAGCAATATCACCTCTAATAAAAATATCCACACTACAAAGTACTCACACAATGATGGAGCAAAAGATACTAGAATAGATGATATGGACTATCCAACTAAATTTGGATTGACCAATTTTGGAACCATTTCTCCAACCATGAATACTATCGATCTCATTACCTCATCCACATCTGCATTTTTTGAATCCTCCCTTAGCTCTATTGATAAACCTATTCTTGATAACGATACCAATATTGACAGAATTTCCACTATGGAGTTTGCTAAATGAGAATATGAAAATAATTTTCAAACCCAAGATCCTCACACATTCCTCAATAGTCCTACCCTTGACCTTCAAAATATCGGCATACACATCATACATGATATCAACTATGACTTTAATATTCCACATGTGCCTGATGTTACATTCAAATCTGTTGGTCTTGTTGTTACATTTGATTTGGGTATTGATTATCTAAGTATGTTCAATCTAGAGAGTTGACAATTCTATGAATTTTGATCATTAGTAATTGATGGACTCGAAGCAGTTCATCGTTCTTGTCAAATTCATTGTGCAATACCATTAGAAACAATTGCAAAAATGATTGATATTTTGTTTCAAGAATTTGAATTACTTGAAATAACATTATTTATTTGGTTCAGTGAGCAGTATGAATTACATGAACCAAAATGTCATTCTAGAATATTGTATTATTTTTATCTTTATTGTTATTTTCAATGTTGATACCTTATTTATATGTAAAAAGACATTTTTTTCACTTATCTCTCTTTATATTGGCTAATAATAATGCATAGTCCTATTTCTGTGATGTCAGCTTGATTTTTTTTTCAAATCTTTTATGCATCTTCATAGTAATGTTCCAATTATATTTACATATGGACACTTGTGCGACTGTAGTTCAATAGTTGCATACTGTGAATAAATCCTATTTGAAATTCCAATCCAAGCACAAAACGCCAAAAGCCAAAATGTTATGTCTCATAAATGAAATTTTTATTTGAACAATAATTTTATAATCATGAACTGATTTACTTAATGGATTTTTTTTATCAATTTCACATCATAATCATGAACTAATTTTAATCCGGTTTCCAAAAATATTTATATTTAATATAGTATTTGAATAATTAAATCTTATAATAAATTTTGATAATCTTATAATATATAGTATTAAAAAAAAACAATATTCATATAGATTGTTAATTGAAAAATATTCATATAGATTTTTATTTGAACAATATTTATATAGATTATTATTTTATTCGAGCCAACACTTTCTGTAATTACTATGATTAACAACTCATATTTCGTCTAACTATTGTCCAAAAGTCCTCAATTATATGTTAATTTACACGGTGGACAATTTATACGAGTGCAAGAGTAAGGTGTAATAGGTGTAATACATTTATTGATACTTATTTATGATTTGATAGAAAGGAAATGTCAGCAATATAGAATAGGCTTTTTGAAATCTACACCAAATAGAAAAAACAAATAAGGGAGAATGTTGATAAGATTTCTCATTGACAATGAGGTGGAAAATTTACGCTAGTGCACATGCAAGAGGATTTATTTATTTTTTTTGTCTATTCTAGTTAAATTTCAGTACATGAGTAGATAGAATAGACATTAAAATATTCTTGAAATCTATTCTTTTGACTATTTGTACCAATAATGTCAATTAATCTATGATTTCAAATGGAGAATCAAAAAAAAAAAAAAATTATTTTAATGGTAAGTGTTATTCTTTGATGGGGATAGCTCCCTATATTACTTCCAAAAAGAAATGCTTACATGGAAATAAATTACACATCAGGACTAATGGTCCAAACTAAATAAAAGATGAAGCATAAACACAACCCTATGACCTACACACTATCTCAACAGTCTTGGGTACCAATTACATGAGAGAATGCAACAACTGAGACACCAACTCTCCGAGATTGAATAGGGTATTCGTTGATTCCTCTGTCAACCACCAATCATCTGAGTCCTTGAGCTGTCTGAATTCTGATAGATCCCCATTCAACACCCCTTGTCTAAAAACCGGCCATGCATCCACGACAAACCTCCTCTTCCTCCTCTTCTTTGCCTTCCTCTCCCTTTCCTCCTTGTCCTCTAAGTCCACATCATAGAAGGATATCATGTATGTATGTTATCATGTATGTTGTGTAGGGCCCCTCCTGGTCATCTTCCACTTCAAACTCCTCTTCTAAGTCTGATGAATAATATGTAGATGGGTTGAAGTAAATCCTCATAATGCTTTCCTTGGTACTATTTTGCAACTCCAACAGAGCATCTGCCACTGCATCCCCATTCACTGCTTTCACAAATCCCCCAAGTAACTCGATACACCTCTCTTTCTACTCCAGAACGTCGAATAAAGGTATGAGCACCGCCTCATAAATAAAACCATCACACCAATGTCCCTGCAAATTCAGTGATGCATACATAATTTCCAAAATCACCTCATAAATCTCATCCTCTGTGTTGAATAGGTCCAAGCACTATCTCTCAACAATTTCTTCACAATGCATGCAACTCATAGCAGCAAACAACGTCATCCAGCTGTAATGCTTGTATCCTTGCCTCCCTTAGAACTCCAATGCCCGCTCATTGTAATTAATCTGTCCTCAATGTATTTACGCAGTCCTAAATAGAGCTTGAAAACAAATAAAAAAATTATTGTCTGATTATAAGATTTTTTTAATGTGTTGCGTCTAACTATTTAGATGGCTTTTGGTGCATTATTGTGGCCGCCCATGCAACTGTGCAAGTTGTATTATTGTGATTGATGCAATTGTTTAAATTCTCTTGGTGTGTTCTTGTGAGCAGTGAGGAGATTGGTCTGAGATCAATTTGAGGAGATCTGTTCGAGTCATTTGTTTCCTTTGCAGTGGAAAGGTGAGCAGTCAAAAACTTACTTCTATCTTCCTATGTTTTTGTTGTGTTAGAATTTGTATTTTTTTTTGTTAATGAAAGATTGGATCAAGTGAGAGTAAACCCTAATTTTATTCTATACCAGAATAACATTTTTGTAATAAAGCTACTTTTATTCTCGTCTATTTTTATTTTTATTGTGTTAATATTTGTATACTAGAATGAAATATTTGTTTTGATATGTATACAGGATAGAGTATTAATATTTTGTAAACCTAAAGTTTAATATTTCATTCAAACTAGATTGTTTAAGTTGATTTTGTTCTTCTTGTTTGTTCCTTGTTATATCTGGTGGATTTGGTGATCTTAACAGTCAAGAACATCACCTGGTTCAATTATATCAACTTTCTTTGAGAAAATAAAAGCTTGAAAATAGAGTAGATGGTCCATTTGTTAAAGATACATTCAGGACCAATGTTGTACGGTGGTTTATAACATGTAGATAAAACCTTAGGCCTGGAATTTTTTTTTTTTGTTATATAATCTTTCCATGATTTCCTTACTGGCTTTAGCATCATGGCTTGCTTTTTCATTTTCAAATTTCAAGTGAGGTGGACTTTTTTGGAACTTCATTTGTTTTTGGGTTTTACTCATAACTAAAGATACATTTATTTTCCATTTTGGTTTATTGATCTAGGTTTTATATACTGGCTTAGGTGATTACTAATTAGGTTTTCCTAATAGCTGAAGACCAATTGATTTTGTCGTTTTTGTTTTGAATATTGGTTGAGGATTTGCTAAGGTGAAATAGATTAGATTAGCTTTTTATTTCAACCAATCTAGATATGGTTGGAACAGTGATGCCATAGTTAAAAGTACTAATTATCGTGGACAATCCAGATGGTTGGGGGCCTCCGGAAGGCCCTGCATTTCTAGAAAATCAACTACAGAATGTGCCCTATGCATCTCCAAGGGCGAAAAGCTTGGGAGGGTGGCAGATTGGATGAAGAGTTATAATGCTAGGCCTAATAGAAGGGGTGAGCAGGAGTATTCAGTATTTGATTCAAGCTTGCTACCAAGAGGCAATGGGATATTAGCAGTATTATGTAAAGCTTAAACCACAATCTATTTTCTTCCTCATGTTTTGGGTATGCGAGTTCATACGGTTATCAAACCATTTGTAGATTACCTTATAAGTCTAGGACTTCCCAAACAAGTTGTAGCTAGAATGGTTGAGAAAAGACTGTATATTCTTGCATATGACATGGAAGAATCAATGAAGCCCAATGTGGAGAGCTTGCTTAATTTTGGTTCATGAAAAGAGGCTCTTCCTTATTTAATAGCACATTATTTGTACATTCTTGGGACTTTCTTTGTAGCCATGTCTTTCTGTTCACAAATCTAAATACCAAAAAAGCTATATAAATTGTGTACCCGCCATTATTTAGACCAGTTAGGTTCTAAACACCAAAATCAAGACATTCTTTTCAAAACTATTATTAACAAGAATATAAAAGCATTTGTATTTTATTTAACAAGTTAATATTGATTTTGGTAAAAGGTACATCCAGCTTGTTAATTGATTTGTGGGAGTCATCTCTTGTTTGATCTGAAAATGTTCCCTTCTGATTAAAGGATATTGTGAACTTAATGACACTAAGAAATCTGGCCAAAAGGCAATATCTGTACCCTTTGGCAATCTATGCTAACATTTTGGACAACTTGCAAATTTCTAAAATGCTTTCCTACACATATAGATTCTCAATTACTTTTAAACATTTTTTAATAATCTCAGTTTGTCTATTCATTTGAGGATGATAGATGATACTTAATAATAATACTCTATCCTCTTTCATGATGCAAATCCTCTTTGTGGTCACTTTGAACCACTCTTACCATATCAAAAACATGAAACTAGAATCCATTCAAATGTAACCCTTCGTACGATCAAACAATCCATTAGAAGTTATACTACGCATGAGATAGATTCATCTATCCAAAAGGAGGATAACTTACAATTATCGTATGCTAAAATTCATCAAATGTAATCAACTAGGAATGAAAGGGAAATCACGAATCACTATCCTAATAGAAATTCAAACAAACAGACAATGGAATAATGCAAAACAAGCAAGAAATAGGAATAGAAAGTTTATCAATCAAAATCCTCGATTCCAAGACTGCATATAGCTTTCATTGCTCTTCTCTTCTTTGTGGTATGGTGGCTCTCAGATATCGTGCTGGCAACTTGCAAGTGACACAAAGATTCAAAGTTCGTGATTGTTGAGAATGGAGATTGAATGCTCAATTTATAGATAATTGGATGAGAATTGAATGAGAGGTGGAACAGGTTGATGAAGAGGTGGAACTTAGGTGAGCTCACATGTTGATTGATAGTTGAACTACTAATTTGGAGGTGGAACATAATAGATTGAATAGATAAAATGAGTCAACTGATTGACAAAAAGTTGACTGAAGGATGAAAAAGAATGATTGGAGGATAATTGATTGATGACAAAGAAAGCTTTATTTAGAAAAATCTAACTAGAAGATAGAAAAAGAATGATTGGAGAGAATTAAAGAACAAGAGCTGTGAGACAACATGAGTCCCTGCCTTTAGCTAAAAACATGCTAGCAATGCAGTGAACTGTTGAGAACAATTAAGTAGTATAAAGTTACTTTGAGCATGTAAAAATTGTATATGATAAATTTTTAAATTTGGGTGAGCTTATATTTGACATAGTAGGAACTTTTTCTTTTCATACAATGTAATTTCAGAAACAGTTTACAACTAAAATTCAGTGCTAAAATCATAAGTGGTTGTAGTGTTTGAAGAACGAGTTATCAAACCTAGTAGAAAGTGATAGTTTGGAAAGTATGGTGTCTAATACTATGCGTGTTCTGAATTTAACTGAACAATGCACAAAATTTGCATTTACAAAAACTATGCATAATATCGAATGTTTGTTGTGAGAGATAGTTAATTATACTGTAAAGACCTAGACGAATTAGAATTACTCAAACTTTTTCACGATTTAGAGTTTGATGGTTAAGTTTGTATATACTGTGAAAGTGTAGAACTTAATGGTTAAGTTTGCATTACAGCTATATACGAAGAAAACTTGTAACAATAGAGAGGATAAAACAACATGGATACATCATGTATTCAAAAGAATATTTCATGTAAATTGTTCGTATTTACTGCACATGTACCGTGTTCTTCTAGGCCAATAATATTTCTTGTGTTAATTGCTAAAATAGAGATTTGGGAAACGACATCTATAAACACAAAATTACCCTTCTATATTTGTAGCTAGTTAAGATAATACATGGTAGTAACAATGAAACGGTGTTGGTGAATAAGTCTTGTATAATTGTGTTGGTAAGATATCGGGTTTATTTTTCTTGACTTTCAACATTGGATTATATTCCCTTACAATACGTCCAGAGGTCTTTATACATTTTCTCTCTTTTATTTTTTATCCATCATTAATTCGTGTATTTTATGTGATTTTAAAAATTAATCACTACAATGTAAAAGGTGTAATTGCTAATATTTGTTTGACTATTAATTGTAATTTGATTGTTTGATTGTTATTAGACTATTAATTGTAATTTGATTGTTTGATTGTTAAATTTTTTTTTCTGTTTGAAGACAGTAACTGCTAATATTTGTGTGACTATTAATTGTAATTTGATTGTTTTATTGTTATTAGACTATTAATTGTAATTTGATTGTTTGATTGTTAATTTTTTTTTATGTTTGAAGGCGAGTCTCTTTCTTTGATTTTTTGAGTTGATATAATCTAGCTTTCATTGATTTTTTGAGTTGATATAATCTATCATTTTTCAATGTATTTATATGCTTCTATTATGATTACTCTCTATATTGGGGTGTAATTTTTATTTGATTGTGCTTGACTATAGACTCTCATTTTATTTTTTATTGATTGTTCGAAATAGTCTCTCTCTTTGACTTTTTATTAGATTCAAGAAGCTTATTTTATATTTAAAATTACAAATACAATCACAATTAAAAACTAAAAAATACAAAAAAATACAATGAAAATAAGGGAGGAAATAGATGTAAGGTGTAGTAGTCAACATCCATATGGCAAGTATACCCAAAATTTTTATTTTTTATATTAAAAATTATAAGTAAACCCAAAATACTTTAAAAATTAAAAGTGAAATGAAACCTATTGAAAAAGTAAATTATCAATTCATAATTATTTTTTTCATATTACTATTTTTAAAAATAGTTATCTTTCTTATAAACTTACAATTATTTACCTATTTGTATTTTTAGAAGTGAAACAATAATATTACTAATTTTTTATTACATATAAAGTCACTTAATCATATTTTATATATGCTATAATATTATAACTATTCAAATAAATCAAAATAAAAGAGATTCAAAAATCTTATTCATATAACTAAAAAATAATTATTTTTTAAATATATAATTAAAAATATATATAGTAAGAACTTACATTTAATATATTTCTTAAAATGACATGTATGTATGTATATATGTGTGTCTCGCGCACGTGTGTATATATGTGTGTAATTATGATTAAAATAAATAAGAATATATATTTTTAAAATATTAAATATATAATTAATAATTATTATTTTTATAATATAAAACTCATATTCATATATTATATTATTGAATATTTTCATATAATATATATATATATATATATATATATCTTAAAAATAATTTAATTATATATTATAGATGCTATAATATTATAATTATTAAAATGAATAAAAACCAAATTTTCAAAAATTGAAACATACAATATTTTATGTGAAAGTTTTAAATATATAATTAAAGAATAATTATATTTAATTTACTATTTTCTATATATATCTATCAAAATTAAATAATATTATTATTAACTTTTTTATATAATATGCATTTCAAAATCACTTAATTATTTATATAATAATCATTAAAATAAATAAGAATATGCTTTTTAAAATATTAAACATTTAATTTATTATTTAAAAATTTTACGTATAAAACGAATATTAATATATTATATTTATTACTTCACTAATAAAAGCTTTTAAAAAAAATTAAAATAAATTATTCTCAAACTTGAAAATATATCCCTTCCGTGTTCATAGAAGACAAAAAAAAAAAAAAATGTGATACGTATGTAAAAAAATAATATAAAGTTCTAAATCTTAAAAGTTAAAAATTTAAATATTTTATTAAGTGCTCTCCTTTTGGCACGCCAGTCTATGGACTTTCCTCAGTAAGTGAGCATAGTAAAGTGAAAACTCCCTCGCAACAGTGGAAATAGTGCAACCCGTCACAGAAAATAGACAAAAATATACGGAAAACGACGATGATGGAGAAACCGGTGATGATGGAATACGAAGAAACTGGAATAAAGAGAAAACGGCAACGGAAATTTTAAAAAAAAATCTAACGACTACCGATGCTCGAATGGTCTTGCATCCCCTTTCATTTGTTGCACGTCGTTGATGACTGAAGTCAAGTCACCCTTCTCAAATAAGGAGAAAAAAATAAATTCCTTTGATTGGTCAGTTCTTTTCATTTTTAAAGAAAAAAAGAAAAAACCCAAGGAAAAAGTATCCTACCAATCAGAAAAATCTAAAAGTAGAAAGAAAAATGAAATTAAAAAATAATTTACTCTAAACTATAAGATAAACTTTAGAATAAATGCTTGACACAGTTTACGGAGCAAAATTAATTGAAAGAGACGAAAACATTAGTCTCCCCCTATAGATAGGCGAGACTAATAATGAAATTAATCAATTAATTGAAAAGATCAATTAAAATAGATGGAATAGTTAACTGATTGAGAGCTTTATTTAGAAAAAGCTAACTAAAAGATAGAAATAGGAATTGAAAAGATAGATGAATTAATTAATAAATAAATTAATTTAGCATGTGCTTGCACTTTGACTTTGATTTTGAATTTAATATTTGCATGAGATTTAATTCAAATATTGAATTTATTTTAAATTCAATTTGTTAGCTGAATATATTTAGAAGTTGACTTTGATTTTCAATTTAATTTTTGAGATCATGCACATGTATTTGAAATTAGAAGAAATTAGAATTTGGGGATTTGGAATTTGAATTAGAGGAATAATTAGTTAATTAAATAATTTAAAGAAACTATTTAATTATTTAGAAATTGAATTTAATTAAATAATAAAGATTACTTAAATTAAAGATTAAAATCACAATTAATTAAATAAATAATATTTGATTAATATTTATTTATTTTTTATTGGTAAGAGGCCGAGGCCAAGAATTTTATTACTCATTTTTGAAATTATACAATACTCCACTTGTGCGGGCGCCCGTAGGAAAGAGTGGAGGCGAGAAAACCTCCGACCTTGCCCGAGACCATAGTCCAGCAGATCTCTTATAATAGTTTCAGATTTAATACATCATCACCCCAGGCCAGGGTGATCAGGTGGGAGGGCGCTTTTATTTTTCCCTTCCCTTACAAGCCCAAAAGTACTATTTTCAATAATCATTTAATCATTTTCCTCAACTTCTGGCGGTTTGGCTCTGAAGTTGTTCTTTGGTTATTTATAGTCTCTCCTTAATTGCCCGAGATAACCTATTTGGCCTGCATTGTTAGTTTCTCAAACACTTGGTAGATTTGTTAGTGTCATCCAAACATTTATATCATTTGAAAATTCATCTGTAAAGCTGGACACTTACCCTCATGCCATTTCCTGAGAAAACCTATCCTTTCAGATCATAAGATAAAGAAATTTAAGAAACAGAATTGAGATATTGATTACGATTAGGCTAGAACAAGATTGACCCGTGACCCAACCAACCAAATAATCTTCAGTTTACCAACTCTTGTTTATGCTCCTGGATGTTGTCCTTAATAAAGGATAAGATCTAGGCTACAACAACAAGAGTAGGAAAAGGAGATTCAGTCATACCGGCCTCCCCTACCCAGTAGATTTATAGCAAAGGAGATGACGGAATAAATGGATATTCAAAATTTGCATGTTAGCCACATATAGTCCACCGTCTTAAGCTATGACAAGGGGATGTCAAAATATAGAGAACTTCAACAGATGGCATTTGAACTTCAGCAGGTGGCATTCAAAATAAATCAAAATTAACCATTCTAAAATGATCACTACTAATGTGAGTAAATACCACTAGATTCATGCATCCAAATGCTTGTAAATATCTAGAGTATCTATTCAAATAGTTGGGTATTCAAAACAGAATGTTGATATATGTCTATATAATAGATATTCCTTCATACCTATTATGTCTCAGTAATTTTTAGGATTAATATCATACTAATTTAGTGTCCTATATGTCACTTTAGTTTGTTTTTTAAGATTCGATACTAATTGCTATCTATGCCCTGGTATCTGTTAACTGCAAAATAAACCCTGTTTTACTTAGAAATAGTGATCTACTATGATCCCCCCCTGTAATCTAAGTCTTTAGTTACAATATTATCCCATGCAAAATAGCTCTGAATTATTTTCAAAAATGGTCCCAAGCACACCCAGAAAGCCGAGCCAAATCACTCTGACCCAGAAGACGAGGAAGAAGCATTCTCATCCTCTAGAACTAGACCCTCGGCTTTGAGGAAGTCCTCAAACCAAGTGGGTTTTGGAGGGTGTCTCACATGAAATAAGAAGAGCAAAAAGTTGACATTTTTGTTGATTACCTCAAGCCTTTCCTCAGAGACAGGCACGCCATCTATGGAAATGATAGGGAGTCGAGGCACCGGCCTATTATTCGAATGAGAATAGCATAATTCCTCCGTCGAGGGATAGTCCACTCGTTGTCAATATTGACTAAAACCCACTCAAGATAACCCAAGATAGAGGCAGTGAAGACCTCTCTACACAAAGCACTTGTTTCCTCAAGATTTTTGGTGGAGCTTACAGTCACAGCAAGAAACATGGCGGCCACGTCCGTGTTAGCCCCGGTTCTGTTAGAATTTGTAAGAAAGTCCGAGCCCAGGATGTTCTCAACCGCATCAATCACTAAGGCATGGGGAAGATGCATGATGCGCTTGAGGCGGTCTCTAGTGATGACCCCTTCAAAAGCCATTTGCCTCTTTGAACTGCTAAGTTTAATCGGGGTATCCATCACCTGATTTTTCTCAATTCCGGGTCTCTATAAAATTACAGATCATCAACTATTAAATCTGAAGCTTTGGTTAGTAGCCGATTGAGTTCGTGATGTAAAAGAGCTAAGTTTGCTCATTCTAAAAAACATGCACGCCAAAACCCACTTTGGAAGGATCTCATTGGATACAAAATAGCACATATCCTTGAATGATGCGTCGTATGTGGTAAAATCATGTTGAGGAGCCCGAATGAATTTTGGCAGAAGAACAAGCAAGTACACCTCACACCGAAGCCCTGACATATCATTATTATCAGGATTTCATGGGGATCATGCCAGCTTATGATGTTCAAGTGCTCCTATTTGTGGTTCATTAATCCATAATATGAGTACCATCGTCCGCTAAATTAATGATCGACCTCTGTTCTATGAGTTAAAGGATGTATAGGCCTCTAGGCGTGATACTCAAGATTAAATGCTAATCCTTAATCTTGATGAGAATTAGATCAAGTTAAAACTGGAAAGTTCTATATTTGTTTTTGGTTGAGATAGAGTAAACTTTAAACATGAAAATGTTTATTGATTAATGATATTGATTTCGGGTTAAAAAATGAATAAATGAGATAAATATATATATATATATATATATATATATATATATATATATATATATATATATATATATATATATATATATATATATATATATATATATATATATATATATATATATATATATATATATATATGAGTTTTTTAAATATATATGTATATAAAATATCTATTTATATTTATATAAGTATCTGAAGATTATGAGAGTAAGTAAATGAGTGTCAGAAGTCTTAATATGGGTGAGTTTTGATCTATTTTTAATATAAGTGTGAGTTTCGGATAATTGCCATGAGGGATATCTCTGAAATGGTCTGAATCTTGAAATCTATATAAATTTGGATATCCGGATTAATATATATGTAAAATATACTTATTTATAAATAGATTATATATATACTTGTGTGTGTGTGTGTGTGTGTGTGTGTGTATATACACATAAATATATATATATATATATATATATATATATATATATATATATATATATATATATATATATATATATATATATATATATATATATATATATATATATATATATATATATATATATATATATATATATTGTCTGTATTGTATGAATAATTTAAAAGATATATGTTTATAAATAAATTTGTATAATTAAAATATATATCCCTCCCCATATATATACATACAAATATATATATATTGTCTGTATTGTATGAATAATTTAAAAGATATATGTTTATAAATAAATTTGTATAATTAAAATATATGATTAAAAAATATATATAAGTGTTTTTATATATAAATGGATCTATATCTATATACATAGATTAATAAGTGTGTATGTTGACTTGTCTGATAATTTAACTAAAGGCTTCAGAGTTTGAGAAGGTTTTGATAAAGTTGTGAAGAAAGTTAGATGGCTCCTATGGAGCCAAAGATGCTTATAATCAGAGGAATTAGGATATGGCTTCTGCTAATTTTTGAGTAAGAGCCCCTTATATGATAGCCAACATGTAGAATGGAGACTATTTATGATTAGTTGTAATAATTTTTTAAGGGTTAATGCTGGGAGCTATATGAATTATTGTCTTGCCATCAGCTCCCATGTTGGCGAGGGAGTCAGCTCTTTTGTTGCCTTCCTTGTAAATATGATTAAACCCTATCAAATGTTTTTATGTTTGTCATTATTTTTGCCAGGGAAGCATTTAGTTTCCAGTCAGGCATAGCCCCTTTTCTAAGGGCATTGATGATAATGGTCGAATCTCCTTCAATGACAATCCTCTTAATATTAAGTATAATGCCTAAATTTATTCCTACATCAAGTGCTTGCATTTCTGCTACATTATTTGTACATATGCCATAGGGTAGAGACATAAAGGCCACCTCGTCCCCATTTGAATTGTGGAGGCTACAGCCCAGACCCGCTCTCCCAAGGTTACCCCTCGAGGCTCCATCAAAGTTTAATTTAAACCATCCACTGTTAGGAGGGATCCACTTACATTCCTTACGTGACAACCAGTTTGATGGGAGGCCTTTACCAATGAAGGGGGGAATCTTTATACCTTTCCATCTTAGTTTCATTTTTTCATCCCAGTAGGTCATGTTGACATCTCTCTGGTAATTTAGGGTTTGGTTATTTATTATTTCAACTATGGTGGCTTCAATTTTATTGGTCAATTGATACCACTGCATTTTGTTGTCTTTAAAAATCCTCCTATTTCTTTCCTTCCAGATTTCCTAGATCATAATGGATTGGGCAATGATCCATAAATTTTCAAACATGCAACCTATATTTCGAATTGGCCAGGCGTGGAATAGATCAAAAATATTATTAGGAATAGGGGAATACCAGATCAGCTGATTTCTTAACCAGCCCCAGCAATTATGAGCATAATCGCAGGTTACCAGAAGGTGATTGGAATTTTCTTCTTCCTTTTCACATAAAGGGCACCTGCTCGGTCCTTCATATCCAAGTTTCCTAAAGGTGTCAGTAGTGAGGATTCGGTTTTGAATAGCACACCATGCAAATAAACCTACTTTCGGAAGGCACCTTTTATCCCAACACAAAGTTAAGGGTAGATTGGAGCGGGGGTTATGATTTTTATTTAGCATATGTTTGTAACCCTCCTTTGTTTCATATCTTCCCTTTTTGGATCCATCCCATATCAGTTTATCTGAATCAAGAGATAGGTCAACATTTCTTGAGGCTAGGATCTTAGATAGGAGAGATCGCTCCTGGGCCGGAATGTTAAGATGATCCATTGATTTCCATCTCCATTTTTTCAGACACCCAATGCTAAATTCTTCTATATAATCTTTTACATGAATACCCCAGAGTCCTTCAAGGGTGGGTATGATTGAATTGAAATTATGAAGAGTGTTGAGGGGCATATAGGCTCCCCAGGAGTCTCTCCAAAACAGGGCATCCTGCCCATTGCCAATGCACCAAGTTAGCTTGTCTGATATGATGCTTCTACAATCTAGCGTAAAGTTCCAGATTCTAGAGCCCTTAGGGGGGTGAGAAATCCTAAAGATGCATATAGGATCTAGGTTATGCAGATATTTGTTAAATAGGGTACATGCCCATTTAGCATTGGGGTTAGGATACATACGCCAAACTAACTTGGCCCCCAACGCTTTGCTCTGGATGAAAAAGTCTTTGATGCCCAAGCCTCCCATCTCCTTAGGTAAGCATATCCTATCCCAAGCAATCAACGGAAGTCTAAATTTGTCTTCAGAGCCTTGCCAGAACAAAGTTCTTATGTGTTTTGTGATCTCCTTCCTCTTGGATGCGAGGAGATCCATACATGAGAGTTGGTAAATAGGCATAGTCGAGAGGACCGCCTTGATCATAGTGGCCTTCCCCGCAGAGGATAGCCATTTCCCTTTCCATGAGGATATTCTGTTTGTAATTTTGGAAACAACCTAATTCCAGAGATTGGAAGATCTAGTACCTTTGTCTATGGGGAGTCCCAAGTATTTACATGGCAATTCTCCTACTTTATATTGAAGGATTTTAAGAATTCTCGTTTGTAGTTCTTTATTTGTGTTAAAGAAGGTTATATTAGACTTCATAGTATTAATTTCTTGCCTAGAGATGCTGGTGTAGCTATTCAAGATTTTTTTAATTGTTTTATCCTCAAAAGGGCTGCTCGACCCAAACAACATGGTGTCATCAACAAATTGTTGATGGATAATAGGCCCCATGTTAGAAGTGATTTTAATACCAGTTAGCTAAGCCTTTTCTCTAGCCCAATTTATCACTCTCCCTAGTGATTCTGCCATTATAATGAAGAGGAAGGGGGAGAGGGGATCCCCTTGTCTAAGGCCTCTAGAAATTTCAAAGAAGCCTTCCGAGGCCCCATTGACTAGGATTGAAACCCTAGGTGTAGCAATACATTCAAAGACCAAATTAATCCATTGCTTATTAAACCCAAAAGATCCCAAACATTTGCAAAGAAAGTGCCAGTCTACTTTATCATATGCTTTTTTAATATCCAATTTAATCAGCATACTTGGTGCTTTATTGTTTTGTATTGTGTGGATAGCTTCCTGAGCAATGATTATACCATCATAAATGGATCTATTAGGCACAAAACCTGTCTGTTCCTCACTAATTATTATGGGGAGGAGGGTAAGTAATCTGTTTACCATTGTTTTTGTGAGTAATTTATAGAGAGTGTTACATAAGGCTATTAGGCGATAGTCCTCAAAACTATCCACAATCTCCTTCTTTGGGATTAGGGCTATGAATGTATTGTTAAGTTCTCTAAGAATTTTCCCTGAATTTCTCATCCCTTCTAAGGCCTCAGTAATTTCCATGCCCATGAAGCCCCAACATTTTTGAAAAAAGTGAGCTGGGAACCCGTCAGGACCAGGAGCCTTATTTGGACCCATTTGGAATAAAGCTGATTCTACTTCTTCCACAGTTAGTTTTTTGTTAAGCATTAAGTTGTGTTCTTTTGATATTAATTTTGGGATGTGTTTTAAAAAGTCACTCTCCTTAGTCCATTTGGAGCCCTCCCTATTGTTAAGGATAGTCTCAAAATACTCCACTGCTGCTCCAGCAATTAGCTCAGGATTTTCAGTAAAGTCCCCTGATACCAATTTGATCTTGTTGATTCTGTTTATTGTTCTACGATGTTTTGTGCTATTATGAAAGAAACTTGTATTTCTATCACCAGCCTCAAGCCAGTTATCCCTAGATTTCTGTTTCCAATAAATTTCTTCACAAGCTAAGATTTCTTCATATCGAGCCAAAATGATTTTTTCCTTTTGATATAAGATGTTATTCATCCCATACTTGATCACCTCTTCATTGATAATCTCCATCTCCTTTTCAATCTTTGTTTTTTGTGAAAAGATATTGCCAAAGTGTTCTTTATTCCAAATTGTTAATTGTTGCTTAATCTTTTTAAGTTTGGTTACTACTTTGAAAGCCTTGGAACCTATGACTTTAGTTTCATTCCACCAATTTTCAATAAGTTGTAATAGATTTTCATCTCTGAGCCACATCTTTTCAAAGCAAAATGGAGTTTTTGTCGATTTTAGTGCTTCTGTTATTATTAATTGGACCGGGAAATGATCTGATCCAGAGAGGGGGAGGATAGAGGTTTTAGAAGACTGTGTCAGATTTCCACATAGGAAGAATCTATCAAGTTTTTCTACAATGTTGCAGAAGCCTTGTCTTCTGTTGTTCTAGGTGAAGGCTTCGTTCCTGGCTTTTAATTCCAGCAAGTTACATTTATGCGTCCAGTTCCTAAAATCTAAGCATGATTGAATCATTTTGTTATTGCCACCCCACTTTTCCTTGGGATCCAAAATTGCATTGAAATCCCCACCAATTAGGTAAGTTTGTTCAGTATCGCTTAGAGGGAAATTCTCAATTTCATCCCAGACTTGTTTTTTTGCCTGTGTTTGGATGGGGCCATAAACATTAATTATAATGAATTAAAAGTTACTTTTGATGCTTAAAACCTTTCCACACATCCAATTTGGGTTCTTCCTTATAAGTTTGAAGGAAACTTGCCTCAGGTCCCATATGATGGCCAGTCCACCAGATGCTCCGGAGGCAGTTTGCCTCTCAAGTTCTCTGATACCTATTTTTCTCTTTAAGTTTGTTAATTCACTATTATTTAGTTTGGTCTCCTGTATTAAGAATAATTTCAGGTTGTATTTGGCAATGCATCATTTTAAGATACACTGCTTGTTAGGAGCATTCATGCCCCTAACATTCCACGTAAGGAGTTTCATAGTTCATTGGGAAGGATCTTCCCCTTCCCTACCTCAAAAAGATTAGTAATTTTAGTCTGACCCACCGCACTTCCAGCCCTGGTGAGCAATTCAGAAATGGATTTCCTCCCCCGCTTTATTAGGTCAGTAGCAAAGTCTGGGGGGGAGCAATGCTCCATGGTGTTAGCGATCCCCAGGCATTCCATATTTTTGATTGCCACAACACCAAAGGAGGGATTGGCCATATACTCAGTGTCAGTTTTGCATAACTCTCTAGCTAACAGTGTTTTCTGTAATGCGAATTCTTCCTCATCAGTTATCTCATTAATAAATAACTCAATGAGGTCATCTGTGACAGAGTTGCCAACATACTCAAGTATGCACTTATCTTCAAGATCTCTTCTTTCATCCGCACCCATATCCTTAATGTTGTTGTCTTTGATGTGATTTTTTCCCTTTTTGTTCTTTCGTTTTTTGTTTTTTCCTTTGCCTTTTTTGTTCTTATTCTTTTTCTTTTTTTTTAGACCTTTAACCTTGTCTTCCGTGATTGAAGCAAGGTTGCTTAGTGTTTTATCTTCCTCCAATGTGATCTTATTTTGAGCTGATAAAGCCTCCTGGTCAATGGGGTTGGTTTCAAAAATAAGGGAGCTATTAGTTGCTCCTTCATCGCTTAAATTTGTAAGAGCTATGTTGGCTACTGGTATAGAATTCTGCGATAAACTCTGTTTATTCGCAGGAGCTATCCCCCTATGTTCCTCTACTAGGTCAGTAAGTGTGATTTCATTTCTTTTACTTTATGTTTTTCTATGTGTGTTTTTTGATTCCTTAGCCCCAAGATATTGTTTGTTAAACAAAAAACCTCCCATAGGGTTGAATTTTATGTTCAACTCCACCTCCTTCATTGCCTTTTGGCATGTTTTCTTTGACTCCTAAAAAGGGGAAATTACAGTCCTTGGAATGAAGTCATTCGCGAGGATCTCTGATTTGATTTCATATATTGAATGGTTTGTGATAATTTTGATGGGATCAAATGTTGATTTTCCTATCTCAACATTGGCTAAAATTTTAATATTAGAGGATTCCAGATAATTATCCTCCAAACCCTCAAAACCTCCTAGAAAATCTCCTAATTTTTTAAGGACATGACTATGGATTAATTCTACTGGCATATTAGGAAATCTAATCCACTTTGGAACCCTAAGTTTCTCAACATCTTTAGGGGAGAAATTAGGTTTCCAATTAAAAAATTTGAAGCAATAACCCTCAAAATATCTATGATTATTTTTAAGTAAATTGTTTTTAAGATCCACAGTATTGCAATTGATAAATAAAAAGTCATTCTCTAAGCTTGTGATACTTATTTGATTTCCCGTGAAGGATTTCAGCCATTGCTGGATCTCAGAGGTCAAAGCGCCATAACCGAACCATTTGCCAAAGAGCTTGCGAGCATTGTAACACTCCCACAATTCATCAGTATGATTGTCACTTATAATCATAATATTATCTATTTTGAAGTCGGACGACTTTTGAATGATTAAAGGACATTGCTTAGGGTAAAAATCCTCCCTTCTTCTGGTGGAGAAATTTGAGATAAATGAAGAGGGTTTTCTAACCCCTAGTTTGGTTATGTTTGCTCCGGAAGCCACATTATCATTGTTCCTAGAGAGAGACTTTGTCCGCAAGATAGGAGATATTTTTTATTAGGGCACCCCAATGACAATATATCCCTTGAGTTATTGACATTCATTGCCGGAGAAGTGGAGGGACCTTCTGATTGTATTAGGGCAGGGAGTCGGTCAGCCAATGCCTCCAAGGCCCTTCTGCTAATTTCATTGAGCTTTAGAGTTGTTAAATTAGCCCCTGTAGCTTCTGGGATTAGGGCATTGAAACAGTTCTCCAAGCGAGTAGCACTTTCTTGAGCCTCCAGAGAAAAAAAACTGTTCTGCCATTGCCCAAGATGCCTCCCCTACCCGTAGAGATGTCGCAGGGGTTTCACAGAAAGGTTTCTACATTTCGCAAATGTATTCACATTCTTCATTTTTTCATTTACTTTTAAAGAATTTAAATTTTTTTTATTAATATTAAGAAAAGGGTTAATGGGAGTTGCATTACTGCGCGAACCGGCTCTGCGAACCCTAGCCGCCGCTTGTGCTGGCCAGGTCGTAGTCTCTGCCATTGAGGGAGGATTGTTTCCTCTCTGCAAACCCTAACCGCTGCCATTGTTGGGAGAATGAATCTCGCTCCTCTCTGCGACCTTGGGCTTACATTGTGACTGCGTGGTCGAATCTGCAGGGATTAACTGCACTAGGATATCCATGGCAGTTGTGATTAGGGGGTGTCGTTGTAACATGGAAGCATCATGCAACAACAGTTCATAAAGATTTTGTTGGTGACATCTAGCTGAAGAAATCGGGGAAGAAATAGGAAACCAACATTTATTACAGGATTCTTCATGATCATGCATGGTGAGAGGAAGTTGAGCATTGAGTAACTCAAAGTGATGCAGCAAAACATGCAACCAAGGTTACTAGGACCTGGACCTGTGGGAGGTAGGCAGATTATGTGGCAGCTACATGATGATATATCAAAGAATAGACGCTCTTTTGATGGAGTCCAATGGTTTCCAGGCAGGCATCAAGATAAGGGGAGAGAAAGAAGATTCCTGTGACATCGATTTGCATGTCGACTAGATCGAACACCACAGCCCTCGTTTGACATTTGTGAGGGGACACCACCATTCTCACATCGTTCTCTATCTAAATCGTAGGCTAATCCTGCTAATCTTCCATCATATGTGACTTGGCCAAACAATACCCATTTGATAAACCCCAAATTTCTTTCAACCCCAAACAATCTCCCAATAAACAACTTGCATCAAGGAGCACCCTTCAAACCAAAACAGATTACACAGAGATGGAGAAAAAAAACCCCTTCCACATTACTTCCCGATCCACAAGCACTTAACTCAGATGCAGAAGGTAAAGGGCAATGTCTAGATGAAACAACTAAAGAGGGTAGTCAGGCTTCAGTCTCGCCAAAGAACAAGATTGCTGCTAACACTGGAAAATCAAGCAAATCTGAAGATGTGTATAAGATTGTTTTGTCGGACCACCTTATTCCTCAAATAGATCTGCTATGCGCCACAACCCTCATTGGTAAACTTCATTCTACTATTTCCTTTATGCAACTTTCATTTTGGGCTAAACAAAATTGGTTGGGCTTGAAGGATATTTTTTTGATGGATAAGCAATGTCTCTTTTTTATTGCCATTTTTGATACTAAAGAATATAGAAATTGTGTTCATAGATATAAGGGATGGTTCTGTAAGGGTATTGGTATTATCACTTTGGTGTGGGTTCCAAATTTTAGCATGGAGTCAATTCCCCCCCTTTTCATGCCTTTTTGGATTACTCTCCCGGGGCTCCCTCTTGAATATCATGATCCAGATATTGTGGAAATTGTGGCTAACCAAATGGGTATTTTTATCAAGCACGATCTTATCCCATATGAACTAGCCCATTTAACCGTCTGGGTATGCTTACTGCTAAACCTTACAAAGCCACTTCCCAAGTCCATTATAATGACTTCTTCCATAGGGAAATGGAATCAAGACATTTGCATACAGGGTACTAGAGATATTGATGACCGTATAGATAAATTGGGTCATTTTAATTCGCAGTGTCAAGGTTCAGGCATTGATGTTGTTAGGGTTTGCAAGGACTTTGTGATTGATTACCATAAATTCTCCTTTTATCAATCTTCTCCATCTCCTCCTTCTACATCAAATGGGACAACAAGTGTAATTAACTCAATAGAGAGCTTCGTACCTCTAAACAATGTTGATAATATTGCAAGACCTTTCCAGGGTGCTTAGTTGTTTCAAGATGTTTCTCCTCTCTCTCTAATCCCCTCTCAATCCTTTTTGGGCTCTATGACTAATGCTTTACTTCTAGCAGAAAAAAGAACAAAGCCCTCCAATTTGAAGAAATCTCAGCACTATCAGGTTGCTCTTTCTAGTTTAAGTTCTCTGCAAAAATTTTGGGGGAGATACAAGAAAGTATCTTTTAAGATCCACTTCTCTTCAATCCTGGTTGATTGGTTGTACAAGAAAATATTTGCTTCCTCTCTCTTTAGGCAGCCCACTTCTTCTTTTTTGAGTTTAACTTCTGTGGGAAACTCAGATACTCAACTCTAGGAACTCTATATATCACAGAATGCAAAGGTTAACCTGATTCACAACTTGATGTTTAATTACCAACCTTTCCATGTGATTCAACGCAGTCCTCCCATTGTTGGATCCTCGTCGAATTATCCAAATATTGAATTAATGGCACATGATATCCTTATCTCTATTGCATTGACCTTGATAGATGAAATTGCTCTTGAGGAATTGCCAGAAATTCAAAGTGTCCTTGTTGTTGATGCTATGCCTCTTGCTCTCAATGCTTCACCACCCATTCCCTCATCCTTGTTAGAATCTAGTCATGTTGAACACCTTGTGGTTGAAGATAATTCATATCAGCCCTTTCAGCCTTCCACACAACTTGACTTTGATTTTTCTCAACATCTCTCTCTTGTTCAAATGGTTTCTTCATCTCCTCTGTTATATAAAACACCTAAAAAAAGAGGTCGAAAGCCAAAGATTCTTAAAACCCAAGAAGAGATTGCAGCAGGTATCTATACCACAATTGTAGATAAGTTTTCACCCCACACAAGAGCGAGAAGAACATGTTGTTCTTCTCGGATGCAATGAGGATCTTATCTTGGAATGTCAGAGGTTTGAATGCCTCTAACAAGAGGGGGCAGATCAAGCAGCAGCTGGATTCCTCCCAAGCAGATATCATTTTACTACAAGAAACAAAGCTTTCAGATGAAGCCTCTCAAAAGATTTTTAAAAAATGGACTTTATGGGATTTCATACATATTCCTGTAGTAGGGGCTTCTGATGGTATTCTGGCCTTGTAGAATACCAGGACAATCAAAGCAAAAACTTTGAGTCAAGGGACAAATTGGCATCTTATTCTTATTGAAAATTTTGATTTATCCTTTGTTCTCTTCAATATATATGGCCCAACAGCTCCTGAAGAGAAACACACTCTTTGGAGTACTATAACTTGTCAGATCCAACAGCAGGGAGTTCAGAAAATCATCTTAGGAGTTGATTTCAATGCCATCTTGTCTCAGGATGAGAAACGGGGAGGCAATCCTACAACACCTAAGGTGATTGAAGACTTTAGATCTTTCGTGTCTGATAACGCCCTTTCTGACATTTCACCTTCTAATGGTCAATTTACATGGACAAACTGGAGAACTTCCCTTCAAATTGCAAGTAGATTGGACAGGGTTTTCACTTCATATGAATGGATCCTTCAGAAATATACTTTCAGCTCTAAAATTCTATCGTTCTCCGGGTCTGACCATTTTCCTATTGAATTATGTCTAGATAAACATGAAGTTTCTCATCATAGATCTTCTTTTAAGTTTGAAAGAATGTGGTTTTGACACCCACATTTTCATGCTCTACTTCATCAATGGTGGGTGAGTGCCCCCTTCTGTAGGGGGAACAAAATGTTTCAACTTTATACAAAAATGCAGTTTGTAAAAGCAAATATCAAAGTCTGGAATAGGAAAGTATTCAAAAATATATTTGCAGAAAAAAAAAAGGTAGAGAAGGAATTAAAGGACGTCAATGAACTTATCTTCTCTACTGGGATTAATCCAGAAATTTTCTTAAAGCTAAAGCATTTACAAAGCTACTGGGAAGAATTGTGCTCTAGAGAGGATGAATACTGGAGACAAAAATTAAGGGAATTATGGCTAAAAGAAAGAGATAAAAATACTAAATTCTTCCAGGCTTCTGCAAAGATTAAGCAAGATACATCTACTATCTTTTTTATAAATGCCTCTTCTTCAGGGGAAAAATTAACTAATGAACAAGAAATTAGGGAAGAGGGTGAACTCTTCTATAAAAATCTTCTTGCTCCCTCCCCTCCTTTTGTTTATGAGGAGTCCGGTGTCGACATATTGTTAGACTCCTTTCCTTGTCTGATTTCACAATGTGATAATGATTATTTGATGCAACCTTTCTCTCTTGCTGAATTACAAGAGGTGGTATTTTTTATGGCTCCGGACAAGTCTCTAGGCCCTGATGGTTTCACCATACTATTCTTTCCAAAGTGTTGGGATGTTTTAGGCTTTGATCTTTTAATGGCTTTGGAGGAGTCAAGACAAAAAGCTTGTATTCTCAAGAACTTCAATTTAACCCATCTTGCACTTATCCCCAAATCCAATAACCCTCAATCCTTTGCAGATTTTAGGCCTATCTCCTTATGAAATTCAGTGTACAAGATTTTCACAAAAGCTATCTATCTCCGGTTAAAATCCTTGATACCTAAAGTAATATCTCTTCAACAAGGAGGTTTTGTTCCTGAGAAGGAAACATCAGAAGGTGCCCTTGTGGCCCATAAAGTTTTGCACTCAATTAACTCTTCACAGTCCCCTACTTTTATAGCTAAATTAGACATGTTGAAAGCATATGATAAAGTATATTGGTCCTTTCTTTTGAGAGTGCTTAAAAAGTTTGGCTTTTTGGATAAGTGGTGCAAATGGATCAAAAATTGCCTCTCTGGGGCACATTTTTCAGTTATTGTTAATGGTAATCCTTTCGATTTTTTTCGAGCCACCCAAGGGGTTCGACAAGGTGACCCGCTATCACCTTTTCTATTCATTATCATGGCAGAAGCTTTTAGTAGATTGGTCAATAAGCAGTTGAGTCTGGGTTTCTGGAAGGGGGTATTTATCCCTAATACCTCAACTTCTATCACCCACACCTTATTTGCAGATGATACACTTTTATTCAACTATTCCAATATACAAGAAGCAAGGCATATTAAGAAAATATTGGACATATATACTTCTAGATCTGGACAGAAAATCAATGCGCAAAAATCTAAACTATTCATATTCAATACTTCTGAAATGGTGTCTAACAGTATTATCCAGACATTGGGCTTTCCAGTGGATTCTCTTCCATCATCGTACTTGGGTATCCCTTTCTTTATGGGAGTAGGGAAACCTTCTTTTTGGAATTTTGTGATTGACAGATTAAAAAGAAAAATTTATGTGTGGAAAGCTAGATGGTTATCTCTGTCAGGCAGAATCCTTCTTGTCAAAACTGTTTTGGCTACAATTCCAAACTACTACATTTCAATCCTTCAAGCCCCAAAATCTATTGTCTCTCATATCGAGAAAATTATTCAGAATTTTATTTGGAAAGGTAATCTTTCAGAAGAGAAAAAGATCCCACTTGTGTCTCTCAACAAAATGACTCCAAGCAAATCTACGGGCGGGGTGGGTCTGCGCGATCTTTCAAAAAGGAATAAGGCCTTTGGGGGAAACCTAGTTTGGAATATGTATGAAAAAACACATGCTTTGCAGTGTCAAATTATGCAAGAAAAGTATTTAGATACTCCTACCCCTTCACGTATATTTACTATCCTTGATCCTCCATCAGGATCTGCAGTTTGGAACTTCATGATGGACTCTAGGAATGTGATTGCTAGATACTTATCGTGGCAAGTACATAATGGCAAAGAAGTCAACTTTTGGCATGATTCATGGAGTGGTCTCCCCCCTCTTAATTTGGAGGAGTCCCTAGTAGATGTGATCCCCATACTTACTGCTCATTGGGGTTCACACCTTTATGATTACATAGATGATCTTGAGAAGCCTTCAAATCGTGTCATTTGGAAAAAGCCAGTTCTACTCCCAATCTCCCTGGGTCAAAAGGTAAAATTTTCTTTGATTCTCAAGAACCACATTATCTTTATCTCTAATGGTTTGGACAAATTGATATGGTGCCCTGCAAATAATGGAAAGTACTTTATCAAGGAACGGTATAAGGCAATTCATCGAATGTTTGTTCAATCCTATTCACAAAGAGCCTACAATTTCTATTGGAATAATAGTGTTCTTCCCAAGGCAGGGATGTTTGCTTGGCTTGCTCTACATAAGAGAATACTCACCAGTGAGAGACTTGTTAAATTGAATATTGCACATCCATTTGCTTGTGTACTTTGTGGTGAACACAGTGAAACGTTAGATCATCTCCTCCTCCAATGTGATTTTGCTCACTATTGTTGGATGTTCGTGCTTGATAAGCTTTCCTTTAGCACCCCTCTTCCAGATAATATATGTGATTTGTTCCAGTCATGGCCAGTCTTATACTCATCCTCTCTTTTTGCATGTATTTGGAAAGTGATCCCATCCATAGTAGTATGGTCACTTTGGTGGGAAAGAAATAAGCGTATTTTTAGAAAGCAAACATCTCCTCTTTCTGAAGTTTTCAATTATATTAAAAAATTAGTATCAAAACTGGTTAATGCTCAAGTTTCAAATCAGTTCAATTCAAATAGGGAATTTACTTCTTGGGATGGTCAAGTTATTAACTGTTGGAAGGGCATCTCTATTCCTGTATCACCTTGTCTTCTGAGAGTGAGAACTAGTAAAATTGATAGAAATAAAGTGAAATGGTGTCCTCCAGACTCAATGCATTTCAAACTAAAATTTGATGGCTCCTCCAAAGGGAACCCAGGTGATGCAGGGATAGGAGTATGCATAAGGGATCACATAGGATATGTTCTAGCTTTGAAAGCTGCTTTTATTCCGTCGGGTACTAACAACTTTGTAGAGGCATATGCTTTACTTGAAGGTATTCTACTAGTAAAAAAACTGAACATCTCATATATACACATTGAAGGCGATTCAGCTATTATTATCAACGCTTGCATAAAGAGAAATATTGATAATTGGCAGATAAGATATTTACTTGAACAAGCATGGACACTAATTGATACATTTACAAGCTTCACCATTTCACATGTGTATAGAGAAGGGAATCGGGTTGCAGATCATTTGGCAAATATGGGAAGTTCCAAGGAGGAACTTAATATGATGGGTCCGAATTGTGATTTTGATTCTTATCCAATTCTTAAGGCAAAATTTTTGGAGGATATGGGTACAAGATAATATTACATATAGCTATACAATGGTCTTTTTCATAATGATATAAATTGGTATGTGTGATATTATAAGTGCAGGGTCCTGTGGTTTTGCTACTTCTGTATATTGTGAAGGGATATCGATTTGAGAAGTGTGCTGGATGGTAAGTTGGATAAATTCATAAGTGAGACAGATTGTGGACTGCTATGTAAATGTGCACAGCCCTCGTGATGTTTTGGTTTAGACTGCATCTTGTTCAATACATTCCAGAAAACATTTGATACTGGGGGATGTTTTATGACACTTGGTATTCTGGACACTATAAGATATTGTCTTTTTTGGCATATTTGAGATTTACATCTCACAACCTTTATATGTATTGTAGAGCAAGGATCGGGGTTTTTCTTACTGGTTCTTTTCTCTGGGAGCTCTTTGAATCAGCTTTATATAATAAAATATATTAAGTGGCACTGCCACCTTGTGTTAAAAAAAGAAAAAGAAAAGGGTTAATGATTAATTGAAGATAGAGATAGAAATTGAAAATGAATTTATTTAAATAATAAAGATTATTTAAATTGAGGATTAAAAATCACAACTAATTAAATAATAAATGTTTAATTAACATTAGAAAATGGTTTAAATGATTAAATGATGATAGAATAAAAAATAGAAATAATTAGTAAGATGATGAGGAAATATGAAACTAGAAGAATAAGATTAATTAACTTAATTAAACAATTAAAAAAATATTTAATCAATTAGACAAATAATTAGTAAATGATTAATGAGACATTTTTAGGTGTCTACAACAATCACTTCGAAAAATCAAGAAACAAATACGCGCAAAACACATAATAATATGTACATAAATCAACAAAGACAAAACAATGTCACCAATAGAATAGTTCAAGAAACAAGTTCAAGATACACCTAGATATACATGTTCAATTTGTCATATGTTGCATTTAAAAAAAGACTGTAAATTTCAAAAATAAAGATATGCAAACATATCGTTATTTAACAAAAATAGACCTTTGACATCAACAAACAATATTTGATCCAAATGCAAAACATCGTTAAAACAATCTAAATTACTTGACTATGCAAAACCTAATTACATTCGAACAAACAAACCATTGCAATACGTAACAAAAGCTTTCCCAATTAGAAGAGAGACTAGTGTGGCTTAGAATTGCATTTTCACAAATATGGCAATTGGGATATAAAAAACCTCAAATTGGCTTAACTGGTTCAATTATAAATGTACCAGTCGATATAGATATCGTACAAATAGCATTGCCATGCTCTACTGATGAAACATCGACTATTGTTGTTGCTCTTAAAAGACGACTAAAATACAAAAATGCATATCAAACAAAAATAGTACATGCAACTATCATCATGAAAGCTTTGAAATAATTACATAGCAAAAAATTATACAAGATGGAAAATGTCCAAATAAACAAAAATTGGAAACAAATCCTTCAATTGAATTATGCAGATGACAAAACCAATGAAAATAGTACAAGTGAAAATGATGACGAAAGTGACATAGAAAATGACATTCCATGCGAAACATTGATACATGGCTTCACTGAATCTAAATGCATCCATGAAATGCAAGACAAAATCATAGAAATTGCACCAGTAGAAGGACATAATCCTATTGGGATCTTCAAAGATAAGTATGCTGAAGAAATGAATTTTCCTACATTATTCTTTGGAAACCCACGTGATGAAGACATTACAAACAAATATTCATACCAAAAAATTGCAAAATGGGAATTACAACACTCAAATAGAATATTTGCCTATCATACAACAAATCTATTTTTCAAGACTATTAAAATACTGATAGAACAAGTGATGTCTACAATTTGGATAAGACTGCGCAAAGGCCAACTAAAAGGAAGGAAGCTCCTAGCAAAAGATGTAAAAAGTAAGCCTAATCTAGAGAAATTACTTAAATCTGATATTGGTTACGTAGATTTCAAAAGAATAAGAGTATCTCTAGACTACCTGCACCAATTGAAAAAAATGTCTTTGCAATGATACGACAACTTGGACCACCTACCTTTTTTATTACATTTACAAGTGTTGAACACTATTGGGAGCCATTAGCAAAAACGCTTGAAGAATTAAACAATGCATATCAAAAAACAACATATCAACAACACAATACTATATTTATAAAGATGAAAATCTTATCTGGTACAAAAAGATCCTATAACATGTGCACTTTATTATAGACATAGAATTAATGCAATTAAAAAATTGATATTAACAAATAACTCGCTCTTCGACATTATCTCAGATTATTTCTCTGTAACTGAATTTCAAAATCGTGGCAATGAACATGATCACTTCCTCTTATGGATTGCAAATGTACCAATTTATGTTAAGGATGACAATGCAACTATCAAAGCATTTGTAGACAAGTATATTACTTGTAACACTTAACATCTAGATTCTGAAATAGCTAATGTACGCAAAAATCACCATACAAAACAATGTAGAAAATCACAAAAATAAAATTTTCACTACAATTTCCCGTTTCCACCAATGAAATATACAAAAATCCTTGAACCCCTTGAAAACAACAACGAAAATAAAATTCATGTTGCAAAAAACATAATTTCTAGTTTGCAACAAACAAACTATGATAAATCATTCTCGTTTGAAATGTTTCTAGAAGAAATGCATATTACTGAAGATGATTAGATAATTGGTATTAGATCCACAATACGTATGCCAACACTATTTTTTAGAAGAAAACCGTTTGATATATGGAATAATACCTTTGCCAAAACATTACTAGAAATATAGAAAGCAAATACAGATGCACAATTTATTTTGAATGCATATGTTGCAGCAATGTATTGTAGCTCCTATATGACAAAAGTAGACAAGTCAAGGACATCTGCATTCAAAAGAATTCACAAAGATCATGAAAGAAATAGTATTGATACCATAAAAATGATAAGTAAACTTGGTAATGCATTATTAAATTTACAACAAATGTATTCACAACAAGCAGCTCACATTGTTCAATCACTTCCATTAAACTATAGCTCAAGAAAGTGTGTATTCATTGATACAAGAGTTGAAGATGACCGAACATTTGTGTTAAAACCAGCAAAGCAATTGGAAAAAGAGCCAGATGAATCAGAAAATGTAACATCCAATTCATTAATAGATTAGTATCTAAAAAGACCTAAAACAATTTCACACATTTGTCTAAAACAATTTGTATTTGAATTTACCAAAGATGGTAAGAAATCATGTAGCCCATCGAAAGCAAATATTATATGATTTGTAAACTTCAATAAACATATTGACTTAGAAAATTATACGCGAGAACAATTACTACTTTATTTCTCTTTTATGGTCCATGAAAAAACTCTCCTAAATGGTTTCAAAACATGGCATAGTGCTTATTTATATCATGAAACAACTATTAAAATGAATTACGCAAAATACAATTACAATGTTAATCATTCATGCGGTGATTTTGAGGAACCTATCAATGAAATCAATACAAAAAACAATTATAACCAAAATCAACTATTTGTAGGCAATGATGTATTGCAAAAAGAACAATACAACATATAATCAGACGTTGAATCAATCCTTATAAATAAATCAAAGAGAACATGCCACAATGCATTTGAAATTACAAAACATCCATACATAATTGACAATACTAACTACTATAAGCTTACACGAATGTTGAACAAAGAGCAACAAGCAATAGTTAAAGATGTTGTATTGAAAAAAAATAAAAATCCAAAAACACCATTTCACTTGTTCGTAACAGGAGGAGTTGGAACAGGCAAAACATTTGCTGCAAAATCCATATACCAAACACTTATATGCAAATACAACAACTCTATTGACAATGATATGGATAAACCAAAAGGCTTAATCCTTGCTTTTACAAGAAAATCAATACACAATATAGGTGGTATGACAATACACTCAGCATTTCATATGTCGTTCAACAAGTCGGAATTCATCCCACTGAATACTGAAACATTAGATGCAGTGTCAAAATATTATTAGCAACTGTGTGTTCTTTTGATAGATGAAATTTCCTTAGTAGGTGCAAGGTTTTTGTGCCTCACAGACAAATGATTACTAGACATAATGCAAACACCTACTAGCTACTTTAGAAATCTTGATACCATTTTCTGTGGAGATCTTTATCAAGCACAACCTATACAAGATTCACTAATCTTTGAAAATTCTCCAACATTAAATGAGTTGATGCCATATAATTTTTGGAAAGAAAAGATAAAGTGTCATACATTACAATTAACTATGAGACAAAAGGACGAGAATTTTATCAACGTACTCAATAGAATACGCATTGGCTCTCAAACAACTGAAGATCTAGACTATTTAAATAAAAATTGCTTATAGTCACCCCCCATATACACAAAATTTCCTTTCCTCTTCTATACAGGGAAAGATGTGAACATACACAATCAAAATATGTTGTCAATTGCACCTAGGCAACTGATTACATTTAATGCAATTGACGAATATGATAAAAATTGCAACACAACATCAGTTTACAATCATACAATGAACCTACCATCATAAATAGTATTAAAACCAAATATGCTAATTGAAATATATGCTGATAATTATGACACAGAAGATGGCCTTGTAAATGGATCAGATGGGACATTCAAAGCATATGTGAAAGCTAACAACATTGACATTGTTTGGATCAAATTTAATGAACCACAAATTGGTGTCCAACAAGCCAAACGATTAGCACATTACTATAAAAATTACATTGATAATAGTTGGATACCCATACTTCGCATTGCAAAGCCTATTAAACAACTACACAACCAAAATAGATTAACCATTAGAAAATAATTTCCAATACAATTAGCATGTGCTTGTACTATCCATAGATCTCAAGGACTTACTATTCAAGGATTGGCATGTGATCCTTTTAGGATAAACAAACATGGTTTAACATACATGGCATTATCACGAACAAGATCAATTGAGACATTATTTTTGTTACAGCCCTTAGTACATTCCCACTTTAATGTTAAAAAAAAGTCATTACTAAAATGTCAAGACTCCAATCAAATGCATATTGGCAATTTGAAAATCAACAACCACAATAAAGTAATAACACCTATTTACTATTATCTACTTTAAATACTCGTAACTTACTTTCACATAAAGAAGACATACTCAATGATCATGATATGATGTTATCTGATGTTCTTTATTTACAAGAAACACATACCCAACTCACTGCCTTAAACAATCCATTACAAAAATTTGACAACTATTAAACATATCATATACATGGTGTAACAACTTTCACAAAACACAACCTATTCATTTAAAAAACAATGCAACACAGAACAACAAATGTTGAAGCCATAACAATAACAATAACTTATATTAATATTGAAATCAACATATGTAATCTATATGCAAGACCCAATACACCACTTACAAAAGTTCTAACAATAATAAATGAAGTACTTTCCTTTGTAAATACTCGACCATTACATATATTGTGGGTGATTTTAACATCGACATGTCTATAGATAACAACAACAACAACACAAAATACTGTTAAACTATATGCAAGAAAATAGCATCAACTTTTTATTGCATAGATCAGACAATCTATATAAACACTAATTAATCATATATGGAGTAATGTATACATAAACACATGTTATATTTACAAATCAGAAGCATATTGGACTGATCATGATCCAATATTTATGAAGTTTTAAATTATTGATCAAAATAAAACTAATTAAATATGTATGAATCTATTGTTAGTAATAAACAACTTATCTTTCTGCCATGCACAATACTTTGCACTTTACAAAAACTATTTCTCAACCCACTAAAATATATGTTCTATGTTTTTTGTGTATGAATCAAAATAGTCAATAACTATGCAATATATATTTTCTCTACAATTTCAAAACATGTAATTAATTATTGTATAATTATCTTACAACAGTTGCATGATGGAAAGTAGCGTGAGAACAACAAAACAAACACAACCTAGACAAGAAGAAACATCCAAAAGGTAATTAAAATACTATACTTGCTCTCAAACCATACCGATTCATCTCTTAAATATTAAAATAATTCTAAAATCTTCTATACATATCAAAGACAAAAATTCAAAATTCCATGTCCATTGAAGATTTGAATGGCCGAAAAGTAGGAAGTATATTTTCGAAGGTGATATCATCGTAGTCTACAAAATTGTCCTGGATAAAAGTGAAGCATGAGAAGTGTTGTGTGCTGATCTAACAAATGCAAAAGGTGAAATGACAGTTACCATAAATGTCGATTATAAACTTGTCCAAAATTGTGAAAATAAAATAGTATTAGGATCAACAATTTCCATATCAGATTTTCAAATTGCTCCTAAATCTGATTATGATCGTGGGGATTGTGATTGTATTATCATCTTGAAAGAAACAAGTACCATCGAAAATATACCTCATCTTTGTGAGGAATACAATTTCATCCCTAGCTCAACTATAAAATAACTACTTACAAGTACATATGCTTATTCTATTGGAACAATTGGTGCATTGGTAATGGCTACTACAAAAACACCTTTCCAATATTTAGTTGATATCAAAGATGGAGAATCTGGGATGGACAAAGCACAAGTGGGAATATCCCTCTAATCCTCTATCTAAATTTCCTTCATTTCATTTTTTATTCTCTTTGTACTCTTACAACTTTAAAAAAAAATCTCTCTTGCCAAAAATTAGCAGCTTCAACTCCATTCGAGTTTGGTGCACCACTTTGCAACACTAGAGGACCAAGTGAGCAGAAATGAATTTCCAACAATACTGTTTAAAAATGTTGTAAAACGCACATATACAAATAACAGTCTTCGCACATCCTAGTCAACATTTATTTGCAATCTGACAAATAGAAGAACAATACAAAAATTAAACCGAATACTACAATCAACATTTGAGGTAATTGTTTTAAAATTATTAAATTCCAAAATCATAATGAAGCAACATATCCTTTCCAATAACAATGATATTTTTACATATGTTGCAGGTCAATGGAACTCTAAAAGTGGCAAATGCACTGTCTAATCCATTTCATGTGTTTTGCCCAAAATCCAATTACAAATTTAAAAATTATGGAACACTTGAAGAAAAGACTACCCACTGTGGTAGATGTGATGAACAAGTTAACTACATATATTCATTACATCTGAAAGCCATTCTAATGTCTGGTAATAAACAAATAATGCATTGTTCTCTTGACAAGTCCATTATTCAAACATTGTTACCTGATTTGCAAAATTTGATGCATGAAGAGTATCTTGAAGACAAATCAACAATTATTTTTCTGATGCGTGACTTCTCAATAACAGGGCATTTCACATTCAATCATAACAATGTTATTGTCAACGCCACTCCCATTGAACAATAACCAAAATACCAGATGAAAAGGTATATATGTTGTTACTTTTTGCAATTACCTATATAATGTATATGACAACTACATGAATACACACTTTGCAGGAAGCACGTGGGAAACAAACAAAAACGATCATGGATCTCTACAACATGGGATGCTACTGTTTCTTAGCTCAAATTATATGACACAAAATTAGCATTTGTGGTCACAATTTGTTATTAAACCAACTACATATTTTAGTTCCGCAACAATTTATGAAACTTTGCATCATTTTCTATTGCTATAGCAAATGACAAACTACTAAATCATTTAACTATGTTCTTGTTTGATATTATTTTTTTGTATTAAGTATCATAGAATCACAAAGCTCATTTTTTGTTGATTTGACCGTCCACGTTACAAACTTATTACAAATACCAGCTCCTTTCGAGCAAACTTATTACAAATACTAGCTCCTTTTCGAGCACCAAGCTAGAAACAACAATTGGAAGACCAATGGTCACAACTTAGAAATCCACTTTAAATAATGTCACGAATACAACCAATGGAAGAACAAGAGTCACAACTTAGAATTCTACACAAAGGTGTCCCTCATAGGAGTTGAACTTGGGTCTCCACATTGAGAACTCAATGCTTTAACCAACTAAGCTCAACCCCTTGGACTTGTTTGATATTATTAGTACAAATTACCTAAATTTAAGTAATTATCCACAAACATTCTATATTTATACTCTTTCAATAGATTGTAAAATGCTTCTTATTTTCTGATTGCATGCTTTATGGTCAACATATTAAAAAAATATCATTATGTCAATTAACTATCCATACGACAATTCTCTCTTTGAAATATTTTTCCCAATTAACAATTAATGATAATTGACGAATGACAAAACTATATAGAATAAACATCAAAACAACCAATATATTTACAAGAACAATACAAACTAACAATTACAACACCGGCAGGAACTTGATGCAAATGTGTCTCTTGTTCATTGCATATTTCTTCTTTTTATAAGATTGTTTTTTATCGAGATGTTTTAGAAATAAAAGAAAATGAACATGATATCTGTTTTTATTAGTTTAATATTTATTTATTTTCAAGATCTTATATTTGTTTTTGTTGATGTCTAATTAATCATTGAGTAGGAAATGTATATTATTGTTGCTTTTTTATATTGAACAAAGCAAGTATAAAAAAATATTAATAATGAGAAAATAAAAAAAGAATTGCAAGAAATGGAAAGATAAAGAACCAAATCAGCCACCAGTACAAATGATAAAACAATAGTTGTTCAGAGGGCCCTAAAAAAATACTCTAAGAGTGGTAACTAAAAGAAGCTACAACATAACAATAGTTGTCCATGAAACTTTAACAAAATATACATGAAACCATATGGTTGAAGATAACATGAGAATAAGCAGTACAACCAGTGACTAAGCATTACATATAAAATTTGAAGAACTTTTGAAGTTGTCTCTAATATTGAACATCATTAGCATGCAACTGAATTGTAGCTTAATCTCTTCCAATAGCTTGTTGTAGGTGGCCCTTTTTCCAACTAGGAACACAAAAAAACAAGTTGTAACATAACGTCACAGTAAAACTATCGCATTTTCACTTCCTGACAAGTAATTTGATTAGAGAAAATAGTCAAACATCTACTTGACCAAATATTAAGCAAGATAGTTTGTCTCATTGAATCAACAATAATATTCCTTGTCAAACCAATGCCTAAAAATGCTTCCTTCCAACCCAAAACAAGGTTGAAAATAGCAGGGAAGTGTTCAAAAATTGAAGCTTGTTTCTTTTTAGCCCAAACACAATCCCCAAAAATATGTTTTACACTTTCATCATGTTTACAAAAAGGGCAAGGAGTTGGAACAATCTTTAAATGCCTCAATCTATCCCCTACAAGTAATTTATGATGTAAATTTTTCCATGTTAAAATTTGAGCATTTGAATCAACCTTGGATTTCCATATTTAAGCATTAAGATTCATCCATTCTTTCTCTTTAAACTTACAACCCCATTCAGCGTTCATCCTGGGATTAAACTTCAGGCCTGAAAGCAAGGACAAGTAGATCTTCTTCAGGGCAAAATAGGTGAAAGGGATATTCCCCAGCCACAACCAATCTTTAACAACACTGCATTGAATAAGAGAGTAGATTTTCATGAGTAGATTAGCATGTACCAAGGATTTAACAAAAATCAGAAACCCCCTAGATTTGTTATTCAACTTGAATGAAACTTTAATATTTTGTCATTCAGCCCAATCTAGTTAATTAAAGTTTCATATATCATTAAATTGTTGCAACCCTTTCTTAAAAAAGTATAGGGCTTGTTTAGAAAGCTCACGATATTGCGCCAATTTGTTCCACCAAATAGAAGAAGTGGAGGCTAAACTCACTTTGCAAAGAATTTTTCCATTTCAAAAGGTAACAAACTTGTTGCCAGACTTTCAATATGGATTGTAAAGGAAATGAAGCTCTTAGATGGAAGAAAGAAGCTATCAAAATTATATTTATCCAACCCACCCCTTGCAATTTATTGTTAGTAGCAGTGAGAGAAATCCATTGACAAACCAAAATTTTCCAAGTCTTATCGCCACTCATCACTCTAATGATCCATTTCATTGATAAACAAGAGCCTTGTGTCTTAGGATCTATAAGCGCCAACCCACCTTTATTTCTTGGTTATCTATAATGAAGCCAAGAAGAGATTTTGAAACTTAATTTGCCATCCCAATTAGTCCACAAGAATTGTCGTACAATCTTATTTAGCTCTTCACAACCTTTTTTAGATGGCATCCAATATAAGGAATAATAGATCTGGGATGGTAATAAAATTCTGTTTACCACTTGAATTTTACCAACAAATGATAAATACTTATTTTTCTACTTAAAGATATTATTTTTCAACTTGACTATAAACCAACTCCACATATGTGATAGAGAAACTCCCAAGCCAAAGGGAATGCCCAAGTACCTAGTAATTTATCCATGTTTGATTAGTTTCCATTGTTTAGGAATCCATGGCGAAACTAGATAAGAACTAATCATAAGGAACTCGGTTTTGTGATGAGCCAACTTAGACCTTGAAACAAAACAATAAATATTTAAGACTTCCATGACATTAGCAATTTCAATTTTAGAATTTTGAATAAATAATAGACTATCATCGACAAAATGAGAATTGATCACTACTGAATTGTTAGGAATATGAATATCTTTAATAAGATTAATTTGATTGAATTTTTGCAATAGGTAACCCAAAGCATCAACAACAAGCACATGAAGGAATGGTGATAAAGGACAACCCTTTCTAATAGACCGTTGCAAAGGAAAAGAATCATTGAGTGAATTATTAATCACAAGATGACCATTTGCATCCTGAAACAACATTTCGACATGCTTGCACAATTTGGGAACAAACCCAAGACATTAGAGCATTTTAATAATAAATCTCTGCCTCATTCTATCATAAGTTTTGTCAAAATCAAGTTTCACCAGCAAAGTTGTTGGCCATTTAGAGGAACTGATTATGTGTTGCATTGATGTTTTGTTGTTGATGCCAACACTAGTTGTTTAGATGCTTTACCGACACACTTCTGGTCCTAGTAGGTTGAATAGTTTCTAGTTGGTTTAGATCTAGCATGATTCGCTAGGCTTGGATATGATTTGGTTATGGAATTGGATTGTTCATGATACTCATGTTCATATTCAGTAAGATGGTTTTGGTCTAGTGATCAGATGCTATCCTATTTGCTTGGAAGCTTGCCTTCAGGTTCCAACAAGGGTTTCATCGACAGAGCTTTTGATGAGGATCTTTGATGAATTGCATAAGTGGTGTTGGTGCAGCTTCTGGTAGAGTTTTAGGATGTTGTTGGTGATCATGTTCGAGACTTGGTGGATGGAGATCATTGTTGTAGCGTATGGACCTATGTTGGGTCCCAGTTGGTCTAGGTTATGGATCGGTTTAGTGAAGCATGTGGATTGGACTTCTCGATATGTTTCTAAGATATCTTATGTATTGAATATTGTTTGTTTGGTCTGAGCCCGACATGTTTTGTAATTATGTAATTGGTTTATTGTTTGGTGGCTGACCTAATTGTTTATGGTCGAGGGTTTGTATATATAATGTAAAATCTCATTGTAGATCATCATGGTCATGGTTATAGTATAGGAAATGGATATATAATGTACGAATAATGTAACATCATTCAGGAAGAGGATTTGGTCGATCATTAGAGATCGAATTGGGTTTATGTAAGAGGATTTAGTCCACTAGTATTGAGCTTAACCAAAACTGTACTCAGGCATAGGAGATGTTATCTTTGTAGTTCAACCTCTTCTTCGGATTGTAGTATGGATTTCTATGTAATCAGTGAGACTCCTTTTGTGATAAGCAGTGCGCTTTAGGCTGTTGGCCTTCCTACAAGTGCAAGCCCCTCAATTGCAATTCACATACTTACTGCAGAAGTATGTTGGAATCCAATAATACTAAGAGGGGGGGTGAATCAGTGTTATACCAGAATGATTAATTTTAGCCTTATTAAAACATGCATACACCAACCGGTATACTGATACATACAGAATTGAAAGAATTAAAGTAACCAATAAGCCAATCAAATAAATGAGAACCATAACACATAGATTTATATGTGGAAAACCTTAAAGAGGAAAAACCACGGTGGGATTTGTGACCCACAATATCAATCCACTGGCCATATGACGAGATATTACAAAATATGAGGGGCTTGCACTTGCAGGGAGGCTTACAGCCTATAGCACAATGCTCAATCACAAAAAGAGCCTCACTGACTACATAAAATTCTAGACTACAATCCGGAGAACTGTGAACTACTAAGATAGCATCTTCTATGCCAAAATACAGTTTCAGTTTAAGCTCTGTCTGTTCTGGTCTAAAATCCTAAATCCTTTACCAGAATAACCCTTACATTGATTTCCTCACATACATAATCTCTCTAATATATTTCACATCATATTACATTTGCATATCCATTATCCTCTATCCCATGTTTGTCTCAAAATGATCTATTAAACTGACCTATATACCCTATATAAATTTGCATGCCTTATGTCAGCTTACAAAGATATATACAATATCAAATTACATGTCAACCAGATAACATAAATGCATAAACATTAAAATCAATTGTCAATGCCGGATCCAAGATATGCTAGCCTCCAATACCGATAACATTTATTAAACCATGTTGGCTTGCATTGTCGGTGACCAAAGGAATCCTTCTGCCCTGTCGGTGCCGGTGTCAGTGAAGTATCTGTGAAGTGCCTGTTGGTACACAACTATTCCAAAACATGAAGCTGAAACACAATACCATGTTGCCATCAATGACAACATAGTGAAACCAACCAATTGAGTGTCAATTGCCAACAATCTCCCCCTTTGGCATTGATGGCAACACTCATGTGAAAAATGGTCAAGGTTTCATTTGTTGGTTTCATCATACCCTGCTCTCCCTGAGCTGAATATGCAAAATACTCCACATATATCCATGACTCCATAACTCCCCCTAATGTATCCAACTCCTTTTATTCCTTTCCACGTCTATAACACTCCCCCTTTAACATCAATGCCATCAATTTTTAAAAAAAGAATGTCAAAGAATAAGAACTGTAAAATGAATATCCCAAAATGTCTTACCGGAGCTTGACAAATTTCAAAATTTCCGGATAAGCCTTCTCTAGTATCTCAAGATAAGAATCCCAACTAGTTTTGAATGTGTCAGAAATAGATACAAGTCCACTCAATATATGTGCAATAGACTCTTTCTCATTTACCTCTACTGGTGTGGGCTTTCCCACCATATCCATGCATTATTTCTTGTGTACACTGAGTGAATCCAACCGGGGACTCACCAAGCCTCTCAAACTTATGGATCTTCTTATTATTTTGTCTCTTTCCTTCTCAATAACAAAAATTTGGTTCTCCAAAATCAAAATTTGACCATCAATTGATGTACTCAATGAAATCAATCCATCAAAAGAATTAGCTATGCTTGCAATTTTCTCCTGCAATTCTTTTATCTTTTTATCCACATTAGCTGTAAGTATTTCAATGTTACAACATACCCTATATATATTTGTACATTGCTTCAAAGAATTTTCTATTAGTATCAGCTTCTCATCAATCTTCTTCTTCTCAGATTCCATTACTTGATCAAATGCAACTCTCTTAGCCTGAGGAAACCCTTCTAGTGCTTGCCAGTTTGAGATTTGTTGTAAGCATTGAAAATCCTTTGAAATATGCTTAGTGATTATCTTAAGCTTTCCGGATGGGCTCACTTCATTTTCAATCTTACACTCTGGAACCAGTCTATGTAGAATAGTGATTGACTGATCTATAATCTCTTTATCTGTGGATCCCTCCTTCATTAGTTTTTGTGCTGCCATCATCATGAGTTCAGTGGGACTCATCTCTCTGATGTTTTTTTCTTTTTGACCTGTGAGGTGTCAATTGACAACAACGATGGACCAACTATCGATTCCCTACCGGATTCCCCTGTCTTCTCTTCTAAAGATTTATCCTTTATAACTTCCTCACTTGCACTGGTGGCTTCGCCACTTGGTGCAGTCTGTGTAACTGTCGGTTCCTCTATCGGAATTGTAACCTCAACCTGTACATTTGTATCCAGAGGATAATTATCCTCAATATTAGTATCCTGTACAATATTAACTAGTTCACTCTCTGTATTAACCGGTATCTCAATATTTGTTTGTACATCTATATTTATCGGGGGTTCAATTTCCACTATCTTAATATTTTTCAAAATTGAGGCTGAAGTACCCATCATCCCCTTTCCTTTTCCTTCAACTGGGGTATCTACAGTGTTTGTCTTGGTTTCTGGTGAAGTAAAGAATCCTTTGTTTTCTCTAAAAAATTTAACACATGCTTTTTGAGTCTCCTTTATTATTTCATTTACTCTTCCTAGCATCAAACTAGTTATCCTATGTTTTCTATTGAAGGCTTTTATGTCTATCACTTCAAGTGTCTTTTCTATTTCATCTCGAGAAATAGTAACACAAATAGATAATAGCTCTTGAATCTTAGCTCTTGAATCTTAATATGTTTATCTCCTTGCATAGCTAACAGTCTTCTAGCATCTAACATATTATACAATTCGGTTGGTATTTGATTTTCTATTTCTATTAAGGCTTTATTATAAATATCCAAGTATAGTAAGACTACTTCCTCTACCTCTCTTTGTTCATCATCCTCTAAGTGTTCATAATAAAATTGAACATTCTTCAAAATGCCATCTTTGGTGATTTCATCTACTAATTCTGCACAAGTTTTAGGTGGTATGATAGTCACATTACCAGATTCAATTGTTGATTTGATGTCACTCTTCTTCTTCTTCTTCTTCTTTGCAGTACCAGATGCAACTGAAGGTGTTGCCTTTGGTGCTTGCTTTTGTGCCGGTATTTTGATTGTAACCTTCCTAACCAATTGCTTCTTATCTTCTGCCTTTGTTTCCTCTATTTTCTTCCTAACAACCCTCTTAAATGCCAATGGTGTGTCATCCTCAGATTCTCATTCTGCAGTAATAAGGTCAATGTGTACTTTTGGGTCCTTCCTCTTTTTGCCTTTCTCCAAGACAACATCAATTAATGCTTTGATTTCCTTTGAGACCTTCTCCATAAATTTGCTTGCTTTCCCTTCATGCTTCTCTCTTTTCTTCCGGTTGAACTCTATTTCAACCTCTTGTGTTTTATGTTGTGCAGTACCATAGGGCTTCTCTTCTTCATCAATTGGTGTATCAATCAACATTTTTTCATAGGTATCAAGAATCTGTGCATCCACCTCATAGCCCATTTCTTCAATCCAAATATTTTGAGGCTTAACTACTTCCATAAGTGTCTCATCCTTTTTCACCACGAAGCATATGTCGGTTGAATATTTTTTTACAATATGCTCAAGTACCCTTACCCTAAACCTCATATATTTCTGGAATTCTTCAAAATATTCCCATACCTTATCATCTCTCTAACTTCCTAAAGCAACAATTGACTGTTTCAATTGTCTCCCTACCGGGATGTCAAATGCCCATTGCCTCTTACCAAAACCGGGTGTATCATTCATGAAATATAACATTAAGAAAACTATCAAGTTGCCATACCAAAATGTACCCTTCTTTTCACCCTTAATCTTCCCTAGGGTTATTAACAACTCATCTAGCATCCAATCGCATAGATCTAATTTCACATTCTCTCTCATCATTTTGTATGCACCCAAAATGCATGAACTGGAAATAGAATTCAGTTGGTTTGACTGAGTTACCTTATATTTGATGATCATGCTACCGAATTTGATGTCCATGTTGGTGATAGTGCTCACTTTCATGGATCTTTTGTCAGATGTCGCATTGGTGATCTTTTTCATGAAATCATTTGAAACTTTCTTGTCTGGATGTTGCCTAGCCGATGGTAAACTAGTGATTGCCCTGATGGATTCCTTGGTGATTTTTTAAGGTCTGTTTAACCATATAAATTCCCCATGTACTCTGCTCAAGACATATCTTATTATTTCATCCTCAAATTCTAGAATATCGAGAATGTCAGTAAACCCTAAGTCTTCAATATGTTTGAATGTTGGTTTGAACTTTCCAGATTCTCCCATCAACTCACTCATATACATGCCCTTAATTTTTTAAGTTCCCAAGTCCTCGATGTGATAGTGAATATATGCCCTAATATCCTCTACATAGACAACTCCCTTTAGAACACGAGAAAATGCTCCAACCGAATCTTCCAGGGTAGCCACATGTGGATACCGCTTGAAAATTGGCCTAGGGCGGTCGTTGAGCTCTACCACAATCGGGTTTGCAATAAAAACAAGAATAGATGATGATCCCACTTCCATGTTTAAAGATAAATACCTTTTGATTGCTCTTGGTGAAAACCTCCAACAAATTCTTCAAGACGTCGGTGAAATCGCTCAAGAAGAAATACGATTGCTCTGTATTGCCATTGATCGCTTTAAAGTCGCTCTGAATGCAAGGTGATCAACAATAAAGTCAATTCGACATTTTAACCTCTGATAAAAACCCTAATCTTCCATTGACATAAATGACTTCCAGTGAAAGATATCGAATCTCGCTCAGAACATATCCATGCCAAATAATCATCTCCAATATATGGAACATCTTCCAGAACCTCTTCCTAGGGCATATGCAACATCTTCATGAATTTTGCCTGCCCCTAAGGTATCTGCCTTAGTTACCAAATGAGCTACCTATCGGTTCATGAGAAGCCTCCTCCACCGGATAAGTAATCGGGACATTCCCATCTAATGATTGTTCTTCAGTCTTCCTAACCCATCTTTGAGTATGATCTTGTCGGATTTCACTAACCTTCTCTTTTCCTTTCTAATTTGATCCTCCATTAACAACCGATGGATTTCTGCTTCTACAAAATTTATCAATATTTCCAACCTCATTACATGCATAACATGTAACATTGTTCCTTTGAATTGCTTTGCTAAAACTGGTGAAATTGCTTGACCTGCATATTAGCCATATGTCCAAATTTTCCACAAACATGGCATTTAACATTCATTCTGCAATCTTTTATTTTATGACCATACTTATTGCCTTTAGAATATTTATCGAGAGCAGAATCAAGGTTCTGATTTGCTCTGTTTCTACGTTACCTAACCACGTGACCAAATTTATTGTAAACAAAATAACTACCATTAAATTTATAAGCATTAAATTGTCGTATCGGTGCCTTGTGGTTTTGATCTTCATTAGAAGTACTGGAACTCTATCCTTTCTCAAATCCAAGTCCACTGTAATCTCCAATCTGCCTTTGTCTCTTCAATAACTCATCTAGCTGTGTTGAGCTAATCTTAAATTTTTCTTTGTACTCACTTGTAGTAGTTAAATCTTCTCTCAGAATTGTCATTTGCCTCTCAAGATTTTGTTCATTACTCTGGCATTGTACCAAATCAGCTCTCAACATATCATTCTCATTAACCAACCTACCACATTCTTCAAATTTGTTCTTTGGGGATACAACAAGATTTTCTTCCTTCTTCTTTCTATCCTCAATCTCCTTAGACATCCTCATAGTTATAACTTGCATTTCATTTTTCATAACCATGTTCTCCTAACTCAATTTTTGGCATTGTTCCTTAAGTGCATCTTTCTCTTCATCATACTGACTTTGCAACAATTCCTTCCTCCTAGCCTGAACAACTGATAGCCTCTCTTGTAGGACAATAATTAATTCCTTAGGAGAATTTAACTCATCTTGTAGCTTTAAGTTCTTCAACCTTTCAGCATCATAATCTTCAAGTGCCATCTCAAGTTGCTTCTCCAAAGCCATATCCAAGGATTTCGGTTTCAGGATCTTCCTCAAGCTGTTAAAATTCCTCTAAGGCACAAGGCTCTAATACCAATTGTTGGAATCCAATAACACTAAGAGGGGGGAGGATGAATCAATGTTATACCGAAATAATTAATTTTAGCCTTATTAAAACATGCATACACCAATTGATATACCGGTATATACAGAATCGAAAGAAGTAAAGTAACCAATAAGCCAATCACATAAATGAAAACCATAACACAAAGATTTATATGTGGAAAACCTCAAAGAGAAAAAACCACGGTGGGATTTGTGACCCACAATATCAATCCACTAGCCATATGAAGAGATATTACAAAATATGAGGGGCCTGCACTTGCAGGAGCTTACAACCTAGAGCACACTGCTCAATCACAAAAAGAGCCTCACTAACTACATAAAATTCCAAACTACAATCCGGAGAAGTGTGAACTGCTGAGATAGCATCTTCTATGCCAGAATAAAGTTCCAGTTTAAGCTTTGTCTGTTCCAGTCTGAAATCTCAAACCCTTTACCGGAATAACCCTTACATTAATTTCCTCATGTACATGACCTCTCTGATATATTTCGCATCATATTACATTCGCATATCCATTATCCTCTATCTCATGTCTATCTCAAATTATCTATCAAACTGATCTATATACCCTATACAAATTTGCATGCCTTATGTCGGCTTACAAAGTGTATATATATATATATATATATATATATATATATATATATATATATATATATATATATATATATATATATATTACATTCGCATATCCATTATCCTCTATCTCATGTCTGTCTCAAATTGATCTATCAAACTGACCTATATACCCTATACAAATTTGCATGCCTTATGTCGGCTTACAAAGTATATATATATATACACAATATCAAATTACATGTCGACCAGATAACATAAATGCATAAACATTAAAATCAATTGTCGATGCCAGATCCAAGACATGTTGGCCTCCAATACCGATAACCTTTACTAAACCATATCAGCCTGCATTGTCAGTGACCAGAGAAATCCTTTTGCACTGTCGGTGTTGGTGTTGGTGAAGTATCTGTGAAGTGCCTACCAGTACACAACTGATCCAAAACATTAAGCAAAAACACAATACCATGTTGCCATCTATGACAACATAGTGAAACCAATCAATTGATTGTCAATTGCCAACAAAGTATTATTTGACTGTGGGTAGGCTTCCCACCATGGTTTTTCCCTTTACTGGGTTTTCCAAATACAAAGCTTGGTGTCATGTGGATGGTATTTATTTTGTGATTACTGTTTAAGCTTAATTGGTTTAACTACTATTCTGGTATTTGGTTTAAGCATTCTGGTATTAAAGTTTTAATTGCTAATGGTTCCGGTAATCTGTGACAACTGATTCACCCCCCCCCCCCCCCCCCCCCCCCCCACTCTCAGTTGTCTTCCGGTTATTTGAACTATCTAACAAAAGCATCTTGTCCTATTTGTTGAGCCCACTCATATGTTTCCCATGCCAACATCAAATTGTCCAGAATGAAGAGTTTGCCTTCTCAAGTCTTACTATTCCTCTTGCTACTAGTATGATTCTTAAAGCAACAACTTTAGCAATTATATTGCAAGACAAATTAAGAAGAGTGATAGGGCACCATCCATTGAGAGTATCTTAATTTTTTTATTTAGGAAGAAGCTTGATTAAGCCTTTATTGATTTCAAGACCTAATGAGCCATTCATTGAGGCTTACAAGTAGTCAAGATAAAAGTAATCCTTAATATGTGGCCACATAGTTTGAAAAAATTCAATAGATAACCCATCAATGCCTGGACATTTATTACAAGCCATTGAGAAAACAACCCATTCCAAGTCTTTTATGGACAAATCCCGATCAAGATATTTACTATATTCATAGTCAACCTTCCTTGGAATGATGTCTTTGATAATGTCTTCCAAATTTTCTTGAACATCAAGCCAATGTGAATCTTCCTTAAAAATATTTTCATCAATAAATTTTCAATAGCCTCTTGATTAGTAAAAACCTACCCATTCTCGTCCTTGAGAGCACCATCATACTCCTTTTTATGCTTATAATTTAGACAATTAAAGAAATATTTAGTTCCCTTATTACCCTCCTTTATCCAATGTAATCGAGCCCTAATTTTAGCCCCTTGCCCTAATTGTAGTTGAGTTTCAGTTGTAGCAATAGTCTGAATAGAGAGTTTATTGGGATCCAGATCAAGCCTTTTTCTAGTAACTTCCAACCTCCCTTTAAGATATTTCTCTTTACGAGACCTCTCTCATGCCATCCTTTTATCAAAAGATCTTGTATTATAATGTAGTAAAATGACTAATTTTTTCTTAGGGGCCATTACTTTAGGGAAAGAAGGAATTTGATAGATCTAAACCTAAAAAACCAAGATTTTGATCAAATTCCAGGGTTTTAGATATGCCTCTTCTTTCCCTTAAATTGAATTAATTTAATGAAAGATGTTGAAGTTAGGTTAAATGTGTGTAAATTGAAGCAATTATTCATAAACAATTATCTGCAGTCATCAAATGTAGCCACAAACTTGGATCTAAGCAATATGTGAATGTTCGGATATGTTCCTAGAAGGTCAACCTGAATTGTCAAGACATGGTGTCAGTGGCCCCGATCCTCTGAACTTTTCATCATCCAAAAGGAAACCTGTTCATCTCTGTAAATAATGTCAATCTTGAAAATTGCAGATTTGTACATGTTCTTGCACACATTAGAGAAGGGAAAATGGTTGGGAATAGGGTTTTCATTAGGTCAAACCCCGGTTTTGGAATTAACCATGACATAGAATTGAAATGTAAATGAAGTACTATAATGGAAATGGTTTCCTTTTGAGGGAAAGGTTGAAAATGTCTAAAAACACTAATGATATACATTTTCATAAAGTTTTGTTTGTCTTCACAAGGAATTAGGGTTTCATGTAGACATTCTTCATAAAACATAGAACTTGAATGTCATCTCCAATGCTTGAATCTCGACTTTACTTCTACTCCATTTCTTGAAAGAAGATTGATTGCTTGCTCACTTGAATTTTCTAATGTGTAATTGAGGACTTGAATTTGTTCATTCATTTTGAAATGAGAGGGGTAGACCTCGTTTTATACATGCTAGTCAAAAGCAAATTAATTTTTTGACACTAGCCAACACGGGATCTAGGTTCCTGCTCAAATCATATTACAGTTATGAGGCCCCAAAATGGGCCCTTCTAGAGAGGGCCAAAGCATTGGACTCCCTAGTCTTGGATATCAAGGTCCAGGATCTTGGGGGAGGAAAGTGCAAATTATAAAAGTTTGAACGTGATTCATGGTGTGAGCAAAATCAGAGCTTTAATCAAGCCTCAGGGGATGAACGCCAAGGTGAGGACCCAAGTGAGGACAAAATTATAAGGGAGTATGATTTAGGATGCTACATTTAGCCCGCACTTTAGTGGGAGTATGAGACTAAGAATTTAGGATGCTTTATTACTTGGAGTCTTAGTTAGGATGAAACTGGGTTGATCAAATGTATTTATATAGGGGTATATAGGTCATTTATTGATTGTGTTGACCTCCAACGGTCATATAGAGCCACAAATTTTATTTCACATCTGAAAGATAGGTCCCATCTACCACTTCAAAAATAGGACTCGACTAAGGGGGACTAGGGCACTAGGCGCTCTGGTCCTTTGACCAGGGCACTAGCGATATGGTTCTCCTTAGTCAAGAACCATGGTTTAGACCCAGAGAGAAGGATATCCCTCTAGGAAATCAATTAGTAGGTGTACATGACATCCAAATTGGAGTTATCGTCCCCAAATATCAAAAAAGCAAGATACAACAAATAGAATAAATTGTACGACGAAAAATCCCCTATATTTGAGCACCTACAAAGTAACTCGGGTCCTCCAAGAGAGCACAACAGATAAAGACAACCAACCTCACATATCCAAGTGTTGGAATCAAGGAACACTAAGAGGGGGGGTGAATTAGTGTTTTGTAATCTTTAACTTTATTAAACCGTTCTTTCAACCATGTAATGCATATGAACAAAATAAAGGTGCAAGAACATAAAGAAAATAACCACAACACCATAACACGAAGTTTTTTATACGTAGAAACCCAGTTAAGGGAAAAACCATGGTGGAGATGAACCCGTAATATAAGTATACTCTGCAAAAGTATAGAAATATTATAATTGGGGAATGCACATGCATTCAGGCACACTGCCTAAGAAAGAGAGGCTCACTACCTACAAATGAATTACAACAGATTACTGAAGTGAATGAACTAAGAATAGCATCTACAAATGCCTGATTATAGTTCTAGTTAAGCGCAATACATGAATTTCATACACCTTATCTCTCAGTGCTCTATTATACTAATTTGCTAAAAATATAGAGCACAAATCTCTAGGTTGCACATGTGAAACTGTGCACAATCGATCACAAACACCTTCCACACACCCAAAATTATCAAAACGATTGCTCTTATATATCCGCATGGTGAACTCACAATGTTGGTTCCCACTTTTTCGTACATCCTGATTTTTACTGAAATCATACATTTTTAGAAAATATAATGATTTAAGCTTTAAGAGGTCCCATTTGAAGTAATTAATTGAAGAGAGTTAGATCAAAGGCTCTTAGATCAAAATTTATTTGATAGAACCTCTCTACTTCTAAATCATACTTGCAATGGAGTTTCCTTTGCATCTATCAAATGTTGATAAAAAACCAATTTTACATTAGCTTTTGGGGGGTCAAATGAATTCCTTTAGAACTTTTGTTTTTTTAAGTATTTAGCCCTTTTTATAAGCTTTCCAAATAGTATAATTTTTAATATATTTAATTTCATTAATACATTTTTATTTTATTTCTTATGAATGTCGAGTTTTCACCAAACATGAACTTCTTTGTTCAATGCTTATGGAAAAATAGTAAACATCACCCAAAAAATTCTGAAAAATATTTACGCACTAGATATTGAAATCCTCTTTTCAACAAAAAAAAATTGAATTTTATTACATATACAACAAGTTATGTAATATCAAATGGGTCAAAATTACAGTTAACTCGACTTCAAATCTTAATAAAATATGAAATATTGAAGATAATGTTATAAAACCAATTGCAAATACTAGATATGGATGTTACAAAACCAAATTCGAAATAATCACGTTCATATCTATTATATAAAAAAAAGTTATGTTATACAGAGTGAGTATCACTCTTTAAAAATGTTGTTTTTTGAAAAAAACTAGTTTTTGAGGGAGATAGAAAAATGGAAGCAAATCGATTCCAAAAATTATCAAAAAACTATTTTTAGAATCTACATACAAAATGACACAAATCACTAGTTCACATCATTTACAAATTCCTTATGGTTTATAAGTAATAGGTGTCTAAATTTGAATTTTTTTTTTTTTTTTTAAATGAATATTGCAGTGTCAAAGTTGGCAAAAAGTGTAACCCACTATTGTGGGTTCATCCCACAATAAGAAATCATATCGGCTACATGCTTGCTCAAGAACATTTCATATTTTATTCAAACATGTACAAACTGGCGGCAAAATCTGAACTCAAATGCTAGAGCAGACCAAAACAATCGAACACACTCTACCACATATGTCTGCTAAACATCCTCGATCACAAAAACTGCTCCACTTAATCCTCATAAAGATCAACTACACAAGTCGGCCACTCTGATCTATCAAACCAAAAACTAATATACTGGATATTCTAACTCGCACACCAAACATCACCAGAGGCTAAAATTATGGAATAAGGAACTCTAGATATCCATCTAGCTTCCCTCTAGTCCGTAACACAAAATGTTAACCCGAAACAAAATTCCAACCAAAATATCAAACACTGTCAGATGCTCTATTCTAGGCTTGCTAGACTTAAACCAATCTTCAATCTGACTTCTGGTATGAAAAAATTATTTATTGTGGATGGGTACACTGACTTGGGTTGCCATCAATGACGGCACCGAAAAACCTGTGCAGTGTCTCTTGCCAACAATCTCCCCCCTTGGCATTGATGGCGACAGTTATTGAAAAATGACTAAGTGTCGAAATTAGTACCAAATATATACACACACTGCAAAAATCAAAAACTCAAAACTCTCAAACTCTCCCTAAGATGATTATTACATTTTTCGCTACCCTTCACTTCCCCTTTGACATTAATGGCAAAGGTAGGGATCCGCATGCCAAAAATTATACAAAACTATATATATAGTAGCATATGTACAAACATACTTACATGAACTTGAATATATCTACAAAAATGTTCTTTAATGAATTTAAATGACTGTCCCAATCTATCTTGAGACATTCCAAGACTGAAATGAAACCGCTGAAAAGAAATGCCTGCATCTTTACCAACTGAAGATCTGTGGGATCACTTGTGGCTATGGCATCCCGAGCTTCCTTCAAGTCATTGAGAATTGTATCTATCTTAGGAGTAACCAGAATCTGAAGCTCACCAACTTTGTCGACCATCTTGTCCTTATCATGCATTAAACTTTTGATTTTGTCAAGCAAAGATATGACTAGAGCTTCTTGATTGGCCACTGAGACTGTCAACAGATTAAATGACTAAAAAATTCTTGCCAACTGCTCCTCATGCTCCTTAATATTCTTGTTAATGTCTTCAATAAATTTGGAAGATGATAAACAAGACTTGTAGACATTGCCTCCTTCAAATAAGGAATTATAAATACTCTTTACATAGGTGTCTAACACACTCCTATCATTTGCAATAATCTCCTTTAATTCATTGAACCTTTTACCATTAAATTCATTTTGGACCTTAATCTCAGCTGACTTTTCAAGAGACTCAAAATGAGTACTTGCAGAGTTGATAAGATTCTTCATCTGATCGGAGGGAGAATCAGACATGTCCTTTTGAAATGTAGGCATTATCTTCTCCAAGATACCAGATGGAAGGCCTAGTAGCTCACTAGAGAAAAAGATACAAACTTCATCTTCTGGATGGGAGAAAGAGTGGCCAAATTGATAGGACCTTGTGTCAATTCTGGATCATCCAAATCTAGCTTATCTTTCTCAAGGAATTTCTTCACTGCCCCTACAGTGTCTCTTGCTCTAACTTTGGTCTCAATCTTCTTTTCCTCAATCACCTTATCAGCTTCTTTTTCTACCACCTTCACTGTCTGCACATTTGTTTGGTCTAGAGGATTAGTATCCTCACCTGCATCCCACATTGTTTCTCCATTACTTTTGTTCACCTCTTCTCCAATTCTTGTTCCTGAAACAGAAGAAACATTGACTTCAGCTTGTTGCACTTCATGATCATCGCCACCATGCATTTCTTCAAAGACAACATCAAATCTGTGATTTTCAAGAATTGCTTTCAGTATTTTCTCTGTCTCTTTCACCACTTCCTCTATCTTTCCAATCATTAGCTTGTTTGGCCTTATTTTGCTCCTGAGCTCCCTTTTTGCTTCCTTAAATAATAGATTCATCTCTTCAACTGATATAATAGGACATAGACTTATCAACACTTTCTCTCTAAGTCTTTCCTCCTCAGCATTTGCATTAACTCTCCTCATCTCTAAGAGATTATATAGGCTTTTGGGGATCTCAAACATTATTTCTATAAGGTCCCTATTGAATGCATTCAAGTACTTTATTGTGGCTTCTTCCCATACTCTCTTCTCAGCATCATCAATTTTTTTATAGAATTCAAAAAGTGGCTTTAATTTACCTTCTACAATGGTGGCTTTTTCGACATCACTAACAGACATACCAGAGTTCTCCGTATTTATTTATTTTACTTGCCTTCTCTTCACTAGATGGCTTGGATTTAGAAACTTTTGTTGCTTTGGTGCCCCCTTGTCTTTATTTCCTTGACAACTTCATTTGATTCTATATCTTCATCATCTTCAATAGTCACATATTCTCTTTAACTTTTGGCTTTCTTTCTCTTCCCTTCCTTACTAGATGACTTAACTTGTGATTTTTCAGAACTAGCTAGCTTAGCAGAACCAGAGGAGGGTGTAGAGCTTCTAGTCTGCCTTAGCTTGCTTGGAGGGGCTCCTAGAAGAGAATATTTTATCTCGGTGCATTTCTCCTCTCTAACTTACTGGGATCTCTTCCTTGCCTCATGCAATGCTTCTTTTGTAATTATAATGCTCTCTGCATACACCTCAACTTCCTTTCTAACCTTCTAGACTATCTCAGACTTCTTAAACTAGCTATGCAATTGTAAATCTTTCTCTGCAAATGTGTCAAATATTTCCTTAGAGGTGTCAATAGCCTTGATCAATAGATGTTGAGCATACAACTCAAGTATCTCCTCATCTACCTCATACCCCATGGGCATGATCCAAACTATCCTGGGTTCTATTGCTTCCATCAAACACTGATCAATATCTACCATGAAACAGATAAAATCTTTATACTTCTCAACAATAGATTTAGGGATCCTTTCCCTATACTGCATTACACTCTAGAAGTTCTTAAAATAGACCCAAAGAGCATCATTTTGAGCCATACTATCATCAATGGTATATAAAAGTTCTCTAACTTGTATCGCTACCGGTCTATCATATGCCCATTGCACATTCCCAATTCCCAAAACCTCATTCTTGAAGAAAAATAATAAGCACGAGATCAGAGTACCATACTTGAATGTGTTCTTCTTGTCCTACTTTATCTTTGTTAGATTCTCCATCAACTCACTCTGCAACAACTCACATAAGTCATATTGTTTATTTTCTTTGATCATCTCATAGGCTGCATAAATTGCAGCACTGGATACCGAATTCTCACGGCTAGAGTGATATATCTTTTACCCAATTATCATTGAAGTGAATCTCACATCATGTTCAAGTATATCATTAATTGTCATATCTCTTTTGTCAAATCTTGATCTAGTTGTATCAATGATGAGCTAGTTCTTCATGGACTTTTGTGTGGTCAAATCATCGGATGAGCTTAAATCAGTTACGACCCTGATGGTATTCTTGGTGATTTTGTATGGTTTGCTCAACCACATAAATTCACTATGCATGTGGCTCAAAACATACCGGACCCATTCGCTTTCATCAAACTATGGGAATTTAAAAACTTTAGCAAAGTTCTTCTCCTACAGTACCTTAAATTCCAGTTTCAGCCTGAAATCTCCACCTAACAGCTGCTTGGAGTAGAGATTCAATAGATATGAGATTCCTAACTTTTCTAAATTTGCATGAATGTAAGCCCTAATATCTTCGACATGCAAAATGCACATGATGGATCTATTTCTACTAATTCAAATGGATGCTTCTTGAATTGGGGGTGAGATCTCTCAATGATATCTACGACCAATGGAGTGCCCATTTTTCAGAAATTATGACTTGAAAAGTTTCATAGATAAATACCTTTTTCGTCGGAATAGGGTTTCGCATGGAAATCTTCATCCCACTTGATCTTTGGGAAGTCTACTTGCAAAGCACTCTAAACATCTTTCTTTTCGAATGCAAAGTGACAAATGAGATGGTTAAGTCACCTTTTAACTATCGCATATCTAACCTTTTGGTGAAATAAATGTGTTTTCCCTAAACCTTTCGAAAACCCTACTTCCTCAGACTGCTCATAAAAATTCGTCTACAGATCTTCAATCACTCAATTTATTTCAAAAATCATCCCAAATCATTTGCAATACCCTACTGGAACTTCTGACAATCTACCAGATGCGGACACCAACTGCTGGTAGGGGAGAATAGGATTTTCTTAAAAAATCCCCCTAGTCCAGAAGCCTTAAATCAATTCCCGGAGGAATTTGTAGCACCAGATTTAGGTGTAGACCCATTCCCTGCATCTGTATCACTCTTCTTTACCCATGTCCTCTACATTTGATTCCTGGTCTCATCCTCTTTCGATTTTCCTTTATCATCTATCTGTACATTCTTGTTCTTGTCGATCAGACCATTCCTATTCATATTATTGCTTCTGCAGAATTTGGCAATGTGGTCAGATTTGTTACAATTGTAACATACAACATTTATTTGTCCAAACTTGTTATTCCCTTGATTTCCTCTTGATCTACACTGATTAACAATGTGTCCAAACCTACCATATGTATAACATCTAATATTCCTTCTATTGAAAGAGTTATTCATCATACTGCTGCATTCATTTGATTTATGCCCATACTTATTGCAATTGAAACATTGATTGGAGAATCATGGACCATTTTGATTCATTCTGCTTCTGCATTGACTATCTTTATAATCAATTTTATTTAAAACAAAGCAATTACCATTGAAATTTTGAGCATTAGATTGTCTTACCGGAGACCTTCTAGCTTTGTTCTTTTCATTTGTTGTCTTGGGATTGCTTTGACCAGGTCTAGAGCTTTCACCTTTCTCAAAGCCAAGACCTTGCTTGTTATCTTCCTTCCTCTGGCTTCTAAGCATCTCATCAAGTTTACCTGAGATAATCTTGAACTTCTCCTTGTACTCATTTGCAGTTACAAGTTCATCCCTAAGAGAGACAATATGCCTTTCAAGTTCTTCCACATGGTGTTTGGATTGTTGCAAGTCAAGCTTTAGCTAGCCAATCTCACAATCCAATATGCAACATTCTTCAGATCTATCTTTCAAGGACTAAGTAAGATTCTCTCCATTCTTCTTCCTTCCCTCAATTTCCTTAGTCAACCCCATCACTATAGACCCCATCTCATGTTTTAGGACTGCATTTTGTTTTGCAAGCTTCTCACATTCTTCTGTCTTCTCCTTCAAGACTTAACTCAGGTGATCATCTTCCATGCTTTTGCTTTCTTTCTATTTTAGCTTTTCACATAGTTCCTCTCTTTTCCCTAGACTTGTTCAGTTTCTCTTTCAATGGTTGAATGGAATTCTTAGCATCCTTAAGGTTCACCCACAATTCCCAGAATTCAATCTTGGATTGATCAAGATCCTCAAGCACAACTAGGAGTTATTGATGAAGACCACCAAAATCCATTGAATCACCTTCCCGATCTTCCTCAAACTATTAAACTTCCTCTAAGGAACTAGGCTCTAATACCAATTGTTGGAATCAAGGACCACTAAGGGGGGTGAATCATTGTTATGCAATATTTAACTTTATTAAGTTGTTGTTTCAACCACTTAATGAATATGAACAAAAGAAAGATGCAAGAGCATAAAGAAAATAACCACAACACCATAGCACCAAGATTTTTATAAATGGAAACCTGGTTAAGGGAAAAATCACAGTGGGGATGAACCCACAATATAAGTATACACTGCAGAATTATGGAAATATTATAATTGGGGAATGCACATGCATTCAGGCACACTGGCTAGAGCTCACTGCTCAAGAAAGAGAGGCTCACTGCCTACAAATGAATAACAATAGATTACTAAAGTGAATGAACTAAGAATAACATCTACAAATTCCTGATTATAGTTTTGGTTAAGAACAATACATAAATTTCATACACCTTATCTCTCACTGCTCTATTATACTATCTTGCCATAATCCAGAGCACAACTCTTCAAGCTGCGCATGTGAAAATGCACACAAATGATCACAAACACCTTCCACACACCCAAAATGATCAAAACAATCGCTTTTATATATCTACAACAAGAAATCATATCAGTTACATGTCGACTCAAGAACATTTTACATTGCATTCAAATGTGTACAAATTGGCGGCAAAATCCGAACTCAAATGCTAGAATGGACCAAAACAATCAAACACACGCTGCCACATATGTCAGCTAAACATCCTCGATCACAAAAATTGCTCCACTTGATCAGCATAAGGATCAAATACATAAGTCAGTTGCTCTACTCTGTCAAACCAAAAACCAATGTATCGGATCTTCTAACTCACACACCAATCATCATCGAAGGCTAAAATTTTGGAATAAGGTACTCCATATATCCATCTAGCTTCCCTCTAATCCGTAACACAAAATTTTAACCAGAAATAAAATATCAACTAAAATATCAAACACTGTCCAATGCTCTATTCTAAGCTTGTTGGACTTAAACCAATCTTCAATCTAACTTCCAATATGAGCAAATCATTTACTGTGGATGGGTACACTGACTTGGGTTGCCATCAATGACAACACCAAAAAACTTGTGCAGTGTCTCTTGCCAACACCAAGTACTTACGAAGCAACTTGGGTCCTTTAGGAGGGAATGAACATATAAAGCAAGCACGGTGGAACACAATCAAGCTCACATGCAAGAATATGGAGAGAAAAGATAAACATCCTAAAGGTTATCCCTTAGGAGATCATCGTCCTCCCAATATAGATCATAGGGAGAAGGAGGACAAGCTTGGAGGGAGATAATAGCAAGAGCACCACTAGGTGCCTCACTAGTAGCAAGGGAGGGGGACAAAGCAACATCAACATCTGTGTCCATAGGCTCGAAGGAGGCAAGGGTCAACGATTGCATGAAGATCATAGACTGCTAGGATGTCCTCCAAGGAGTTGAAAAAATAAGCCTCCGTAGAGGAAGCAGATGACTCACTCAAAGAAGATGAAACAAGAACAAGGTTGTTGGTCTCCAAAAGAGGGGCAGTGAAAAACTCAGGAGAAGGCAAGGCCTTCTCAACCACACACACAGAAACAAGCAAAGCAACATGCACTAAAACGGGCGGAGAAAAAGATGAGGAACATACCCGTGAGGATTTGCATCGTCGAAACTTCGGGACAAGGCCTTGCTCAAACTTGTGTTTGGGATGAATAGGAGGAATGGGTCGCCTATCAACCCTAGAAGGATGAAGGACCCCAGGAAAAATCTGATGTAGGAATGACTGTGAAATAGGAGGAGCAGACAAAGTCGCGCTAGAGAGCACCTGTGTCTGCAGCATGTCAACAGGGCAAGACAATGGACGTATGTTCTACAAAGAGGTGATGAGTGGAAGCTCTAAAGAAGGAGCAATGAAAACCAGCACCCGCTTAGGGGGAGGTTCATTGACATGCCCCAAAGCAGTTGGGAGTAAAACTGAAGAGGATGCAAAAATAGGATCACTTGATGAGATAGGAGTCAATGCGATAGAGCTGGGTGTTGCACACGCAACAACATATTGTAGAGCAACATCACACCCTCAAGCCATGGCATGTTGATAGCACTTACACTCATGCATGCAATGATTATGATGAAGATGAGGGCCACCAACTAAATCCCAAGAGGACTCATGAGTATCATGCTCCATGGGAGAGGTCTCTGAAACCTTGTCAGAGATAGGAGAAGGCCAAACTGATGGAATGGGAGGTGCATCTGAGATAGGCACAACATTTCACAATAATTGGTGCTCTACTTTGCTTCATGCGGGGAGCAGTGAGAGGAACATAGGGTGTCGATGCAAGCTATGAAACAAGAGCAACTGCTGATGAATGAACACGAGAGGAACACCTCCCTTTCTCATTACGAGAGGGTCAAGGGATATTGGCCATGATTGGGAGCTCGAAGGGAGAGCGAGTCATGGACTTTAATAGCACAGGTGCCTTTCCTTTGTCTACATTAGGTGCAGTCATAGGAACAAAAGACACCATCAGAGGGTGTGCGGTCCTAGGCGGATGGGATGGTCTATTCAAAGGAATGGGCTTAGCCTTAGCTCCTGACAATGGTGGGACATGGGTCACTACTCGCTCCAACATGGGAATAGACGGAGCATAGGTCAATGTAGGGAGAGGCAACAAGTAACTAGGGTGATTCAATGTAAGGGCCAATTCCCCCATCTTGTATTGATAATATTAAAGATACATCAAATCACCACAGGGAAGCATGGGCCCCACCGGAGCAGGCAAAAAATAATCCAATAAAAATTCCCCACGGGCTACCAGGGGTCGATGTCTAGTATCCTGGATGACATGCATCAAATCCTCATGAGGAAACTCAAGACATTTATGAATTGCTAAAGGGATCACATCCATAGCAATCAACTAGGGAACTCTTAGTTTGACTCGAAATAAATTTGATTCAGGAATGATCACTCTAGTACCCCTCCTCGATCACCCTCTTTTGTATATTTTGATTTACTTCAGTGACTGTTCAGTGGAACATTATTGTATATGGATTCTGATGTTATGCGATGTTATTTCATGCTTTATCTGGATTCATGTTGTATGATTTTATGCAGTATCTCAGTGCTTATGATTAATGTTATTTTATGGATCATTATCATGGACTGACATTTTTACCTTATATTGCGATGCGTTATCTATATGTTGCGTGTTTGCGAGTGTATTGGGATGCGAGGGGATGATTTCCTTCACTCACTCCAGTGAGACAAGGAACATCACGATTCTCCTTCATCGATGTGTGTGTCGTATATATATACATATATACACACATATATATATGTATATGTGTATATATATATATATGTGTATATATGTATATATATATACATATACATATACATATACATATGTGTGTGTGTGTATCGGTCTATATGCACATGTGATTCTTTGGTGCAGGACATTGCAGGTACTAGTACCGGGTAGGTATGGGGTATTGACTCCACCTGGTTTCGCGGGTCTGAGCATGTCATATATATATATATGTGTGTGTGTGTGTGTGTGTGTGTGTGTGTGTGTGTGCGTGTGTGTGTGTGTGTGTGTGTGTGTGTGTGTATACATATACATATACATATGTGTGTGTGTGTATCGGTCTATATGCACATGTGATTATTTGGTGCAGGACATTGCAGGTACTAGTACCGGGTAGGTATGGGGTATTGACTCCACCCGGTTTCGCGGGTCTGAGCATGTCATATATATATATATATATATATATCCGATGGGAGTGGAGGAGATAGTTGAGTGTAACTGCGGTCAAGCTAGGGTACAACAACTATCTCCTCCACTCCCATCGGATATATATATATATATATATATATATATATATATTGGGAGTGGAGGAGATAGTTGTCTAGCTTGACTGCAGTTACACTCGTGTGAGTGTTGTCAGTCGGTTGTGTATCCCCGTCTGGCTGTTATGCGTGTCATGGTGCCTTGGGTAGGTCATTTGAGAGTCGTCATTTGATCATTCTTGGTTTTGTGTGTTTCCGTTCATTTAGATGGTTATTTAATTTAAATGGATGAGGCTATCTTATGTTGGCGTAATTAGTTAATTATTATGCTCTGCGATTATTGATTTATTAAATTAATGAATTGCTAGACTAAATGGTTAAATGGCATATTTATTGTGTTTAGTTGCATTGATATATTTGTGGAAATAAATAATTGCCTAGCCATTTAAATGGAAAATGCTTATGTTGAAAGAAAGTATTTTGGAAATAGAAATTAATAAAAACTTTCTTTTTTTACTTTTTCATTTTAATTGTTGGAAAATTATTTTGAAAAGGAGTAAATCTGATTGTTTTTACTTTTGAAATATTTAAATCTGATTGGTGGGGAAACTTTTAACCTAGAAAGCTTAGGTTAAAAGAGAATTTTTCCATCTATTCTAGGGATTCATGGGAAGGAGAAGAAGAGAATTTTTGGAGAGGAAATTCTAGAAAAACTTCCTGGAAGAGCTAGAAAATTCGACCTGGTTTTCAAGACTGGAATTTCTTCATCTCTTTGCTTGCTAATTGCTTCAAGGTTGGAGGTTCTTTCTTGCTTTGAATTTGTTATTTGAAATTTTCAGTTTGCTTCCTGTGTATGGAAATTTATACCATCTTCCTGTAGATGCTTGTGGAATGATGGGAATGGAAGAAAGAGTGTTTATTGTTGTTGATTTTGTGAATCTATATCATATGGTTGCATTTGGGAAGGAAATGGTTCATTTCTCTTTCTGTTGTGTGTTTGATCTTGAAAATCAATTTCTTGTTTTACCTCTTCTTTTGGGAAAGAATGAACAAGTTTCAGCTTGTGTGTGCTTTATAGTTTCATGTTGCATAGATTTTGGGTTCTTGTGGGACTATATTTTATCTTTTACCTTGCTGGTAAATATCGATTTGAGAAAATTGGATTTGGCATTGTGTATGTGCATGTCGTGAAATTTTCCAGTAAAGAATCGTTTTCATGCTTAAACGATTAGGTGTATGGATTTTTATGCCTTGGGAGGCATGTATTTTATTTGTTTTAATTTCCTTGCCTTTCCCCACCGCGTGGCGAGATAGTCCCACCACGCGGGACGATAGTCTTTGCTGCTCGCAGGTAGCATTACTACCGGTCGATAGCTATTGCTACTGACAGTAGCAGTGCTATCGGTCGGTAGTCACCGCTACCGATTGGTAGCAGTGCTATCAGACGATAGTGCCTGCTATCAATCGATAGTAGCGCTATCGGTTGGCAGCAGTACTACCGACAGGTAGTACTTGCAGCCCCCGACAGTGGCACCACTGCGGGTTGGTTTAACCCCCGCGTTACCAAGTACTTTACCGGTTCAAACCGGTTAATGCTTTAATGTTAATTTTTAATAAATTATATTTATTTTAGAGCAGTTTTGGTGCTAATGAAATATATATTTTGGAATGGATTTTTGGTGTTGAATAAAATAAAGGTGATTTTCAAGTAATTTTTATTATGTGGTTAATAAATTTATCAATGAGAATCAAGGCATGAATTAAGAATTCAAATTGGTTAATTTGGGTATATTTTGGAAATGAATTAAAGTGCCTATTTGGAATTCATATTTTATTCGGTTGAATGTTTAAAATGGGTTTCATTTTTTATGGAATATTGATTTGGGAATTGAATATTGTGACTGCTGGAAAGAGTGTTTTATTTCATTTTTCAATCAATGATATTTCAAGTGTATTATGTGTTATTTTGGTCTGTGGTTCAGTCATCTTGTGGTGGTGTGTTTGGTACCCTTGACCAAGAGATATATGTTGACTTCGTTGTCGTAACCATGTAGTGTCTTTGCCTTATGGTTAGCCAAGATTCAGTAGTCCTTGTTTGACCACTTGTTTCTGATAGTGGTGTTATGGTTGTATGCTTTGCCATAGGGTCCTCGGTGAGTGACCATGTCTGTTTAGTGTCCTTTGAGAGGGTGGCTTTCGCTTGGGGGTTGCGCCCAAAGTGGTAGGCATTACAACGCAACGAAAGTCAGATAATAACTGATAATCTAATGAATTGATTAGGTGGGTAGTATCATAACATTAATAAAGATAATTGCACCTCGTGCATAGGAGAGTGCTAGTACAGGGCTCATAATGTTGCAAGAAGGCCTGGAATGGCAAACTGACCACCTTGTCTTCACGAAAGGCTGGTAGGGTCCGCATGCGATTTAGTTGGAACCAGAGGTTCGGGAGATGTTACCAGGATAGTGAGTCAGGACCTATGGAGGTTGTACCATGGTATCCATCTTAAGCTATGCGATGACACTCTCTCATTTGGTTCACTTGTGTTTTTGTGATGTTGAGTCACCTGGAGTTTGTGGAGTCATATTATGTTGTCATGGTATCGTATTATTTTGTCGACCATGTCATGTTTGTGCTTGTGTGAGGGTCCTCAGCTATCTCCTAGCACAGTGGGGTGATTCCATTTTGGGAATTACATGGTCGGGTGGTAGTGCCACTCCCCATCGGATGTTCAGATTTGTACCTTCATGCGAGGATTGGCTTCGTAGGTGTTCCTGTGGTTCATGGCTCATGCTTCATCTTATGTTGGAGATTATTGTTATTTAGAGACCTATGTGGTCATTGTATCATGATCTTTTGTAACCTTGTAATTGGTTAAGTTGTACCTTTATATGTATATTGAGAAGCTATGTATTGGAAGAGCAAGGTAATCCTATAATTGGGATGTTTTTATCAGTTTCCTTTATGTTATATGTAAATGCTTATTGAAGTGGAATTATAGTGTATCCTTTCAAGCTTTCAATGGTGCATACTAATTTTGCTTTTGGCTTCTTTTGATCATTGAGTTAATAATGGAATATTGGATTAATGGTTATTATCGTTTTTATCTTTTGGTTTTAATTCTTTGCTGGTAACCCTTAAGGAATTCTGGTTTAAGTCTTTCGCTTGTGTTATCGTGCATGTTGTGTGCTATGCACTTATGATGTTTATACTTTAAAAAAAATTGTTTCACCCTTGTTGTGGGTTTTTCCTTTAGGGTTCCTAGTGAGGCATTACAATCACAAACATATAAGATACAACCTTGGATCCTACAAGGACCGTCAAGGTAATGCTACCCAAAGGAGGGATAGAAAAATGGTCATGCGTCCTTAGAGTTGCTTGGCATTCATCATATGTAGGTCTATGCTAACCATTCACAAATAGAGTCTCATTCATAATGACATCGACTCTGTATGATGGGTCAACCATCACACTTGTGACAGTTTGACCATTCAACCTAGTAGGGATATACAAAGGAGTAGGCTCTTCACAATACGGGGCATCCATAGGGGTGAATGATAATGACATTTCAGACACCTTCCCCTTTTGGATAGGAGGCAAACAAATAGGAGTGATGGTAACCATGTTAAAAAATGGACCATCATTCGAAGGAGGATCTGATGCAGAAATGAAATTTGTTGAATGCAGGGGAAATGGATTAGTGTAGATCTACAAATTCCTATTAGTCTTATCAATAGATTTGTTTGATTTATGTTTCTATGCATCAACTTTAATTGTACCATTGTCAATGTGGTCTTGGACAATATTTCGAAGATGATAACATCATTCAGTGTCATGACCAAGTACACAATGATAATAACAATTTTTTGACCCATCATACCAACATGAATAAGGTTTGTTATCGGGTAGCAATCGAACCTTGATAAGAGTAATCAGATTATTTTTTATTAATCACTGCATTATGCTTAGGTAGGATTCATTTCATTTAGTGAAGATTCTATTATGTTATGATCCCCGTGGGACAACCACAACATTAGCTACAACCTTGTTCTTTCTAGACCCTTCCATGGATGTGCCTGTGAAAGACCCAACATGAGAGTTTGAAGTAGAATCTTTGAATTGCATCATGGTGTGCTGGTAGTTTGTGAGTGCAGAACACATAGTAGAAAAGTTTTGATAACAATTGAGAGATATTTGCTCCCTCAATGCGAACTATAGATTGCCAATGAACATCCTCTACAGATTGCTATCTGGCAGGGAAAAGGGGATCTTAGTAGAGATAGATTGATATCTCGAGATAAAATTTATGATCTTTTCATTAGGCTTCTGCTTATAGTGAATAAGGTCAATGATGGTGACCTTGTTGCTAATGTTAGCCTGAAACTGTCTGAGAAATAGATCCATGAGTTGATCAAAGGTACGAATAAAATGATTTGCCAAGGAGATTTACCATTCTAATGTAGTCCCCTTAAGGGACCGTGAGAATATTTTAAGCAACATAAAGTCCAGACAGTAGTAGTCACTACACATGGTCATGAAATAATCAATGTGCACATTACGGTCCCCATCACCATTGAATCTATCGAACTTCAATGATTTAGCTATAGGAGGAAGAATGGTGTTCAGGATGGTGATGTCAAGGGGACTCTTGCTATAATATGCAGGCATAGATGATTGACCAGAAGTGGAGGCCAGGTTTGTGACCTATAAATGTAACTAGCCCATGTTCTGTAAGATGGTATTCAAGAGAGGATTAGCAGGCAGAGGAGGTGGAGGTGGGCCAAATGCGCCACCGCCTCCACCAGCCCCCGAAAGAGAACCAGTGCCACTAGTGGAGGTAGTACTAGTGCTGACCATAAAGATATGAGTTGTACCAGAGGCATAGGCCAAGCTACTATACATACCTGTATATCCCAAGGGAGTAGTAGAAGCGTTGATGCTGAGAATGGTGGGTCTAGGGTCAACTATGTATACTGTCAAACTAGGTATGTCAACACCCAACTGAGAACCATAAGTGTCAGACTAGCCATCATGAGGGGTTACATTTGCCAAGGATACACGACTTTTGACAATCATAGATAATGCCCTCGACATCTCTAAACCTTTCTTATCTGAGATAAGGATGTCTCTTAGAGTGTTGACTAGATTACCAGCTTGAGGGAGGACATTCTCCCGATTAAGAAACCCTTTGAAATTCCTTAGGTTCTCCTCTAGAGACTGAATCTGATCAAAGTCAATGGTGACAGGAATCATGGTCAACAACAGGAGGAGAAGGCAACACAGTGTTTGTTCGGGAGTTATTCTGTGAACTAGCAACTAACGAGCCTCCCATGAAAGGTATCTAGAGGGTATAAGAGGGGAAAGGCTCGCTTGAGTCAGGTAGAGGGTATTTTATCATCGCGTCAGGTATAGGAGGACAATAATGATTAGGAGGAAAACTCTATCTAGATGTCCTCCCAAATATAACTCCTATGATATTCTAGGTCGTAAAGCTCATAGATGTGAGCCTTGCGACATTGAGACCATGCTACAAGGACATGAAGGGTTTTGTATTCTAACGTTTGCTAAATGAATGCAATTGCTAAAACAAAGATGCAAACTATGTTTTTTTTTGTTTGATTTTTAATTTGAGATTTCAAATGTATGCAATGAACTTAACGATGCAAAAGGAAAACCGGCTTCACGTCGAGTTCACCAAAAATGTAGAGGAGGAAATTTGTTACCTCTAAGTTGACAAATCCTAAAGAATGAGTTTATCTATCACTACCTCACTTAAAGTAGCGCTAAGGGTGAGCCAGGAGATAAAACTGCAAGATTAATCTATTAGACTATAAACGAGGCTCCCATACGACTTTGTTGAGTCTCTGTCCTTAAGACGAGCACACGAAACTGGGACACCAACATGGCATGTTGTCATCTTGTACGGACATAACACATAAGTCATACGGGAGTGATAGAAGCAATTATGTAACCAAGTAAATATGAATAGCAACAATCTAAGCTTGTACATAAGATACAAAATGTTGAAACTAAGTAAAAAGAGTGAGGGAAACTCACAATCGATCCACGGTTGAAGCCTCCTAAAAAATGATAACTTTCTCACCACTACAAACCTGCACACAAACGAGGAAAGAAAATGTTGGGGGTTGTGTTTTGGAGTCTGCCTTAGTCAGACCCCCATTTTAGTGTTTCCACCTCCACGTGCAACCCAAATAACAATAAAAAGGAAAATCAAAATGATCAAGATAAAAGAGATATAATTAAAATAATAAATATAGATTTAAAATGAGAGATTTTAGTGCACAAAATGAATCAAGAAGAGTAAGAAAAACTTGTTGGCAATATAGCATTATAACAGACAATGAAAGATTGTTGGCATTTCATAAGGATATTGAGAAGGTTGTTGATGATTATGGATATAACTGGTTAAGGATGTTTATTGTCTTGATATTATTATTTTGTCATTGATGTCAAGAAATTGACTTTCTAATTCAGTATGATGTTGCCATATCTTGAGAAGTATGATATGAAGAATAGAAATTTGTCAGTAAAAGACACAAGAAAGAATATGATGAATAAGGGGATGAATAAGGTATTCAATGGGCAACTATTACCGAGTCAGACAATGATGAGATCATGATGTTTTAGATTGTTTTAACATCATACATATGTTGTAAATTGTAAGGTTAATACTATACTTTGTTATCAAGCAAAGAACCTAGTCGGTAAACCCTAAGGAACCTAGTCGGTAAACCCTAAGGTTATCGCTATCGGTTAATGAAGGCGGAACGTCTACTGAGTGAAGTTTAGTATTCACCGAGTTGTTAGCGAGTTGTAACTAAGCTATAACATAATGCATTAAATGATTACAGACATTATTTAATGAAGGAAGCCGATGAGCTGGAACTGATTGAATGATTGGTATGTCGTTAATATAGTTTGTTAAGAATCTAAGGCAATGGAAAGTCGGCATGAAGATCTACAGCACAGATTGAACCGCAATACCCTGACACAAGTTCCAAGACTAATATGCAAGTTCCAAGGCGGGGTAAAATGTTTTCAGATCGAAAGATGCATTGAACCTGGACAAGATTGAAGATCTGATGGCTATGATTGATCATGGGAAATGTGATCAAGGAGATTAAGCGGTTACCTAATTGTTTATAAATAGGAAACCGATGATAAAGAATGTATGCGGGCAAGTGTATGCACAGGGATGCTACATAGTGATTACCGAGCACAGAAGCTTGAAGACCTGTTTGAATAACAGAGTATAGAAGCCCAACAGATGGAAAAGATTAGTTCTATGTCTAGATTCTATTGAACAAATAGGAATCTGCTTTAGCATTTTAGATGTGAAGTTGCAGATAGATTTTTATTACTATTATTTTGTGAAAGTGATAGAAAATCTCTTAACTGAGTGGACTTAACAGTCTTATTTGTAAAACCCTCTAGCAAGGTGACATTATGATTGAGTGTTTGAAATCCTTTAACAAGGTCACTTCTAACAAGGTGAAGATCCTAACAGATATGAGGGAAATCCCTTAACCGGGTCACATCTAGCAATGTGTTTGTAATCTTTAACAGGATTTGCTTTTAACCGAGCATACTCTAGAAGAGTATATTTCTTAGTGGGTCCGAAATCCCACAATGGTTTTTCCTTATTTGGGTTTCCACGTTAAATCTGGTGTTATGAGGTTTATGATGTTTATATGCTTTTGAGTTTGCATGTTTGACAGTTTTGGTTATATTACTGAAATATATGTTACCGAGGTTGAATCTGATGTTTTTTATGGAAGATTAAAATTGTATGATTCACCCCCCCTCTCATCTTGTTGGGTATTGGATCTATACTTACATTAAGTATCAGAACTATCCAAACTCCCCCTAACACTTGTGAAGATGGCACCGTGAGTTATTTGAAAGGTTGCAACAATGTTGGTCTCGTGATATCCTGTAAGTATTGCCCAAGAATATTGCTAAAGCTCCAACCTGCAAGAATTGATAAAAAATGCCAAAGAATCCCCCAAAATACCTTCAAACGAGAGAGATATAGCTTTTGGGAAGAAAACTGACGTCGGTGGGTGCATGCAAAGGTGTTACAATTTCTTCTAGTTGTAGGCATAATGCTTGAATGGCCACATGCGAACTATCAGATTCACAACACATTGGTGCATCACCCAGATGTCTTTGCGTTGCGCTAATATCCCAAGGATGACATGATGACAAAGTTGGTAGGATTTTGGTTTGGAGTTGACAAAGCTATCTAGGTGGGAAAAAAGACAAAAACGGCGATACACAACCTCTAATGACGTGGAGGAAGGCGCCATTTGTTGTGTTGAATTATACAAGGTGAGAATTTTTTATATTACAATAAGCATAACATATGTTAATTTTAAATTTAATAACATTACTTTGAATTGAAGATTGATGATGAAAATGATGGAGTTGGGGACAAACTTATAAGTTTAGGGGAGAATTAAAGGGTGATTCATATGAGATCTTGGAATACAATACAAGATTAATGAAGCTAATGAGGAAACGTGGAGAACATGTACAAATTGATAATCAATTAATTTTAGTTACCTAAATTTGATGAGTGGTGAAACAAATTGATTGGAGAGTTATATGGATTTATCACTAATCACAAGAAGAATAGATGGGCAGGTTGATCAAGTGTATGAATGATTTAAGTGAGTGCATTAAGGGGTTAGATAAGTGTATGGAGAAATTAGTGAGTGCACGGAGGGGTTGATTGAATATATGGAGTTGAGTGAGTGCAGAAATGAGTTAAGTGCTTACATTAATTAGCTAGTATATTATATCAATGAGTTAATTAATTTTGCTTGATTATTTAATTAAGCAAGGTGGATTTAATTTTATTCATCATGATATTTGATGGATACTGTGAATATATTAGGTGGATTTTAAGATTTTAATTATTTATTAGAATATGGAAAATTAGCTAACTTTAATTAAATAAAATGAATTTTGTAATTATTGGTCATGAATTAAGGATAATGAATAATAAGAGGATATTGGATATTAATAAAAATATTAGTAAATATTAGAGGACAATATTGATAATATGGTAGTAGTGGAAACAAAATTATTTAGTGTTACATAGACTATTCTCTCTTTTAGCCAAGATGTCTTGTTTAATCTTTTGTTGGTCTATTTCCAGCACCATTTTTATCAATTCCCTACTATTTATATCCTCATTATTTCTTTCTAAGTATGTGCTTCTATTTTCTATATTGATTCTATTTTTTTTTTGATAGATAATGGGCCATTGGCCGAATAATTTATTATATAAAAGAAGAGTTACAAAAATTTACAATTCGATTCGGTGTGAGTGCCGGTAGGAAAGAATCGAGCGAAGAAAACCTCTGGTCTTGCCCAAGGAAACTTGTTCCTAGATTTATACAGAATAATTTCAGAATAATTACAGAGAGTGGCAGATTGTTAATAAGGAGCTATACATTTGAGAAATTGCTTTAATTATATCGATTCTGCATACAACATGTAAATAAGACTTTGCTAGGTCGGAGCCACAACCTCCTAAGACTGATATAATCCAACAGCCTACATATACAAACCTACCTTCCAAACAATTGTTCTCACCAGACGGTTAGCAAACAACTCCATAAAAAATTTGAATTCCAGTTGAGTCCACACTTAAGAGAATCTAATGAACAGGTCAAAATAAATCCATAACAACCCTGTGTATGCCTATTAAGAAATATCGAACCCAGTCACTCATCTGAGATGGATTTGCATTTCCTTGCTACCTTAACACTGGAATCAAAACAAAAAAAATTCCTTGCCAACTTCATCAAATCCAATATCTACCAATTGTAATCTGGGAAGAGACACCCAAAATATAGCTAAACAAATCTAAGATTACATAACCTCCCAAGGACGATACAGTTAGCAATACAGAGACAAGAAAAAAAAGATAGTAAAGTGGAAAATTATCATCAATATACAGAGAAAGAACTGCTAGTTATGAAAACCGTAGACTAATTTACCTTAACATGCCACCTGAATGAAAGAAAATAAATACTATTCTATAGAAATGAAGGATAAACCAATTAATGAAAAAGAAAGAATTACAAACAGAATTAATAGAGGCAAAGAAAGACAAGGAATATATATATATGTCTTATCTAGGAAATGCAGATATGTATGAAAGATGCATATAAACATAAGACAAAGCAAAAATACCCAAGGAAATTTCTAACCCCACTCTGTCATGTATTTGTACACTAGGAAATCGGAAATCATCACATGCAATATAAACATACTAATCTAGCTCAATCACGAAAGCACAATTGCAATGATCAATCCTAACACACTCAATAAAGACATGAAAAGCAAAACATTCAAAGCTAAAAACTAAGCAAACCAGATGTAGATCTGAATGTCTCCTTCATGCGGCTCCATTGTCCTTCTTTCTTCTCCAAATAGCCTTTGTTTGTGGATCTCACCTTCAAGTGCATAAACCTAATGTGAAAGCAAGATTGACATTGGCACAAGAATACTCAAAGCGTGATTGATTCGACGAAATAACTATTAGATTGGGATTGAAGAAATTCATCCAATTTATAGGCAAATTGGAGAAATGATCAAATTAGCATGATTCAAATCAAATGGAAATTGTAAATCAAAAATGTCAATTATGACAAATTATGACAAATTATGCACTTTCTATGCAAAATTTGATTGATTGATAATTTATGACAAATTATGACAAATTTCTATATCAAAATTGATTGATTGTCAATTATGACAAATTATGACAAATTGAATTGTCATTCCCATGAAATTAGGAGAGAAATAGGAGGAAATTGAAATTAGGAATTAGAAAATTAGAAAATTAGAAAATGAGGAAATTAGGAATTAGAAAATTAGAAAATTAGAAAATGAGGAAATTAGGAATTAGAAAATTTAGAAATTGATGAAAAATTAGGTAAATCAATTAATAATTTGTCATTTATTAATTATTTCACAAAAAGAGGAATTAAGAGAAATTAGGTGAATTAATTAATAATTTGTCATTTATTAATCAATTCACAAAAAGAGGAATAATTAGCCAATTAAATGAACATTTAATTGTGATGAGAAGACTTAGGATAAATAAATAATTTATCCTAAAGGGAGAAATGACAAACAAGGTTAAATGATTAAATCACGAAACCCTAGAAGATGAATTAGGTCTTGATGAAAGATAATTGACTCGATCATGATTTTGATTAACAAAGGACCAATGTGATAAATGATTTGATTGATAAAATGTGCCAATTGACAAGGAACAATGACAAATTGATCCAAATTGACATAATTGAGACAGACAACGTTCGATGGCAAATTAATCGCAAAATGACAAAATTGACAAGAGGACAAGTATCGATGACAAAATAGATTGCAAGACGACAGGATTGAAAATGACCACGATCAATGAAAAATCGATCGCAAAACAATAAGATTGATAAGAGGACAAAACCCTAATTAGGATTGACGATGTCCAAAATGATGACAAATGAGCACGCACATTGATGCGATAGGATAAGATCGATCAAAATCATGACTGGAGAGTGTTGTCGACAAGACCAAATTTGAGAGCGAGACGAATGAAGAATGTAGAAGAATGACTTGATGCTCGCAAATGATAAAGACCAAATGCGTGACATAGGAGAAATGTTAATGCGACGCAAAAACCTAAAATGAGGCAATGCGCAAATGTTAAAGTATGATTCCGCAAGCATTGACCATTTTTAGGTGTCTACATTTTGCCCCTCTTTGAGACAATGCGATTTTAAGCGTTGTTTCAAAGAACAATAATGAAAATGCCCTAGACACTGACAATGACATATGCATGCCCCCTCGAGGAATTGGCTGGAAACATCCAGAAAAGAGGCCAATTGATCGATAAGAATGATAGGATCGAACGGACTGACAATCAGAGATCGGATGCATGAAGGACAAGCAATTAAAGACGCAAAAGACCGCGACCAACATAAGATGGAGAGGGTGCACATCTGTTGACGCACTGACAAAGATCTATAAATGAGACCAAGAGAGTGAAAATTGCTCATTTGCACTAGACAAAGAGGAGGATTTGTTGCTCTGGAAAAGGACATTTGCAGAGAGATGGCGAACATTCCAAGGGCAGATCACCTCGGAGAACATGTACGCACGTACAGATGATCAGATGACGCGAGAGTAGTGGTATGTATCTCAAAAACCCATGTTTTCAATTTCATGAATTTGACTTGCTTGCGGGACATTGTGGGGCCCACAGAAAAGGCAGAGAGGGACTCCTGCGCTTGTGTACGGTCTTATATTCTTGTGTAGGGGGACACAGGCACAGATTATGTGACATAGGCACAGGACTCATCGCACAAGCGCAGTTGTGCTCTGGGAACTCAATTTAGGTCAAAAACAGCATGCAAATGATCCGGAAAGGGGGGATAAGGGTAGGATAGGTTAGAATAGATGAAAAATACCCTGATGTGGACATGAAAATGAGGAAATGCAACCCATAGGAGAAAACCCTAAAACTGACAAAATGTGCCCCAATTGTGATGCAGAGTCGACAATATCCATTGATCACGCGGGAGAACCGACCAGACTGCTTCATGTTACGACATAGACTCAGAAGCACGGACAGAGATATATTAGCAGGACTTGGGATATACTATGTCACATTCATGCCCGAGATTAGGGCAAACACAGGACTGCTTACCGCATTGGCAAAGCGATGGCATTCAAAGACTTCCTCATTCCATCTGGCGACTGGAGAGGCGACGGTGACACTGCAGGATGTATGGCGTATCCTCCGCATTCCGATTCATGGAGAGATGGTAGAGTATGACCCAGTGACAGGGAGAGATGCATTGTGCAGATTATTTCAGTGTGACGCAGATGATCTGGATATCGTGGAGAGGGAGATTGGCTGGGAGACCATGGCATTAGAGTACGATCAGTGATATGTGGTGATAGCCGTGGTTATAGCATGCAGACTAGCAGGAGACAGACGAGGACATGGATTCCCTATTGGATGGGGAAGAGTGCTAAAGAGGATGGCGACAGAGGGTACGGTGTATGCATGGGGACCATGCGTACTGGCTATGTTGTATTTTCAGTTGCATCAGATAGCATATCAGGGAGTGCAGACTTTGAGCTGTGGAGTTACACTGCTACAAGTATGGGCATTTGAGCACATAGCCATATGTCAACTGATTGCAGAGAGATAGGTAGTACCACACTGACCATATGTGTACTATTATGGAGGAGCACTGAGACAGGGTCCTTTTGGATACATATTATATTGGCGACACGAGCTAGATAGACTGAGAGAATTCACATGGAGGCCATATCGTGATTGCTCTGGATGGTCAGATGATAGTGATGAGCTATCGTATTGTAGACAAGAGAGGTACTTGATTGGGCGACCAGTGAATCACTAGAGAGTGATTGAGATGTACCTGCCAGAGGGAGTCAGACGACAGTTTGGAGAGAGGCAGGATGTACCTAGGAGGACTGCACACTTTGCCCGATCTCATAGAGAGACGAGTCAGTGGGGGAGTATGATTCAGCCACACATAGCATATACTGACTTCACACAGCAACAAAAAAGACAGTGGGATTGGAGATCAGATGTGGCGGACGCCGGGACGACAGAGGAGTATGAGAGATGGTTTGCACGACGACGGCCAGTGCCATTGACAGATCCGGATATTCCAATACCTAGGCGACAGGAGGACTTCCCACTCGTTGGAGAGGAGGAGGGAGATGATGAGGACGAGGAGGATGAGGGTGGTGATGAGGATGAGGAGGATGATGAGGATGGAGATGAGGATGGGGATGACGAGGATGAGCCAGATTCAGGCAATCGGGAGGCATTGCAGGATATACCCATAGAGCCGGAGACAGCTAGGATAAAGGAGATGGAGATGTGCAGGGCTACCATAGCGAGTCAGCAGGATCATATTGCGACATTAGAGAGAGAGAATGAGCAGTTCAGAGTGAAGATAGCCAGGCTTACAACAGCTCGAGATACAGCAATAGCTCAAGCACAGCGAGAAGAACAGAGAGTCACTGAGTACATTGGGTCGATTCGGGATGCCAATGCACGGGAGATGGCACAAATGCTAGTAGAGATCGGAGAGGAGATACGCCATTGGAGGACACTATATGAGAGTGCAGTTCCACCAGAGTAGAGAGCAGCATCATATCGGGCACGATCGAGGACAGAGAGCAGGGCACGCTCTCGGAGGTCATTGAGCAACATGGGGGTGAGTGGACCTATGAGACCACCACAGCCAGGACCAGGAGGGACATCATCCTTGAGACATGGCAGGGATGAGGAGGATGGAGGGAGCACCCAGTGATAGAGGCACATGCTCCATATGACGGACATATGTAGTTTGACATTTTGTAGTCAGCCTACGGGCCATACTTAGGACAGACAGTCCAATTTTGTACTCCGATATTATTGTGACATATGATATGATATGCATCGATATGATGGGATGCAATGTGTTATGACTTATGTTATTTTCCATGTATGAATGACTTATGCACTGTTTATTGTGGAACATGTATGGATGTATTTTTTTATGTGTTTTTGATGCATTTATAATATGAAATGGATAAAATGCTTGATGTAATGCAAATGTACTAACCAAATGGATGCAGGATGTAGTATGTATGTTTGGGGAAATCGGAGCACTAGACCGAACTGACTATCCAACCGGACGGAAGAAATGTTAGTAAGAAGAAAATGAAACAGAGGACAGTTAGAGACGAAGAAAAACTTGCTTTCAGTAATGCACTTTGTAGGTGAGAACCTTTATTTTAATGTAGCAAAATGGATGCGTAGCATCATGGCATGGAAGGCCAGAGCTGAAATGCAACCCCTTTTGCAAAAGACAGACACATCACAGACAAACAACAATCACAACCAAAAAGAAAAGGATCATGATCCATCCCGGTCACTCTAAATCACTCAGTGACATCATCGAGCAACATAGGAACATGATCGAAGCCAAAGATAAATCAATAAATAGATAAGATGCACAAATTCCAATAAATCAAACAAACGCCTTGATCTTCGTTGTCAAAAGTTGAAAGTGCTGATAGGACGATCATGCTATCTGGTTTCAGGACATGTGGTACCCCGTCTAAGACAGGACACAGTCTGGTTTCGAGTATACCACACCCTGTATAAGACCCATGATAGTGTGCCAAGGACGAATGATAGTGATGCTGATTGATATGACAATTATGATCAGTTTGAATGTCTGGTTTGATTGAAAGAGTTCATCTGTTTAAGCGTGATTTCATTACAGCACAGCGTTGGATTGCGAGTCGTTGGATGTATACTTAGTGAGTTGTCTATGCACAGAGGGATCATTTATGTTTTTTGTTTTTTTGCTTTTCGATTTTTTATTTTTTTTTACAATTTTTTTTTAAAGTTTTTGTGTTCATTTTTTTCAGAACTTTATTTGATTTTTTGTAGATTTTTTCAGGACATTTTTCAATTTTTTTGAATTATTTCAGGACATTTTTCAATTTTTTTTGAATTATTTCAGGACATTTTTCAATTTTTAAGAGATTTTTTTCAAGACATTTTTCAAATTTTTTTGAATTATTTCAGGACATTTTTCGATTTTTTTTGGAATTATTTCAGGACATTTTTCGATTTTTAAGAGATTTTTTCAGTACATTTTTTTTTTTTTTTTTTTTGAATTATTTCAGGACATTTTTCAATGCAAAAGTTCCAATGATTGATCATGACAAGGGGAACGCACCCAATGCGCATCTGAAAGACATACATAGACCGGGACCAAAACATATGTACAAGAAATCGGAGTATGCAAGACAATGATGTTGACCAATAATAGGCCTGGAATAGAACATTGGGTCAAGACAAAGATAGACATGATAAACCGGCCAAGAGAAAGCATAGCGAGAGGTCATGATAGATGACGGAGCAATGATCTCATTACTCATGGTGCCTGTTTGCCAGGTTTTCACCATGGTACTTGCCCAAAGCGCCTGTTTGCCAAGTTTTCACTAGAGGGCGAATCATTTTTCTTTACTTTTTGTTTTTGCTCTTTTTCTCTTTTGCTTTCTTTGTTCACTGTTTTTTTTTTGTATTTTTTCAGGATCATACTTGAAGAAATGCTGATAGAAAATTATACCCAGTACTTGCGAAGATGCATGCTATTGATAGGATCAGACAAAGGTTCACCTTCTGGAGTGGCAAGCTAATATGCCCCCGAGCCATAGGCTGCAGTCACTATGAAAGGCCCAACCCAATTAGGTTCAAACTTGCCTTTGATGATGTCAGTAGATTGTGCATTCTTGGGATTTGCCTTTAAAACCAAATCTCCCACTTCGAAGTGTCGCCCTTTGCCCTTCTTATTATAAGAGCGACGGAGACGGTTTTGATATGCTTGCAAATGTGTCAGGGCTATCTGACATTTCTCATCTAACATCTCAAGCTGATGCAACCGAGAAACTCTATGTGTCTCATCATCAATCAGATGTTGCAAGGAAACATGCAAGGAAGGAATCTCCACCTCCAAAGGTAAAATGGCTTCCACACCATACACCAAGGAATAAGGTGTTGCGCCAGTAGGTGTGCAGATAGAAGTGCGATAGGCCCATAGTGCTGGATTCAACTGTACATGCCAATCTTGACCAGCGTCATTGACAACCTTCTTCAGGATCTTGATAATGGTTTTATTTGATGCTTCGGCTTGACCATTCCCCTATGGATAGTATGGACTGGAGAAACGGTGTTGGATATGAAACTTTTCACAGAGTTCCTTGACATCTTTATTCTTGAAGGGACGACCATTATCTGTGACTATGGCAAGGGGAACCCCATACCAACATATGATATAATTCAATAGGAATTTTGAAATTTGCACACCAGTGATATAGGTCATGGGAATAGCCTCGATCCATTTTGTAAAATACTCTGTGGCTGTAATGATGAACTTATGTCCATTTACAGATGTCGAGTGAATCTTGCCAATAAGATCCAATCCCCATTGAGAAAAGGGCCACGAAGATATGACAGAATGAAGCTCTTGGGTTGGTGCATGAATGTAATTTCCATGGATCTGGCACTTGTAGCACTTCTTAACAAAATCGTGAACATCTTTTTCCAGAGTGGGCCAATAATACCCAGCACGAATCAACTTTTTGGCTAAGCTTAGACCATTGAAATGGCCCCCACATATACAATCGTGAACCTCGTGTAAAGCCATTTGTGCTTCATCAGAATCCAAACACCTGAGGAGGGTATGGTCAAAGGAACGATGGTAAAGGGTGTCGGCGATGATGACATATTTGGCTGTCTATCGAATAAAGGCTCGGCGTTGGTTAGTGGAAAGGTTAGGTGGTAAGGTTTGGGACTTCAAATATTGATATACGTCATTGTACCATGGGGAGTTGGGACCAACAAGAATGCACATCACATCCATTGTCGAAATGTCAAAAGAAGGAACCAGGAATTGTTCGACTAAAAATTCACATTTGTCCATATTGTGGGGCATATTCAACATGGAAGCAATCGTAGCCATTGCATCTGCCGACTTGTTTTGCATTCTTGGAACTTGACTAAAATGGATAGCCGTGAATTTTGTCTTGAAGAAATCTACCATATGCTTATAGGGAATAAGCTTTTCATCTTTTGTTTCGTAGTCATCATTGACTTGACGGATGACTAATTGAGAATCTCCATAGACTTGTAAATGTGTGATGTTCCAATGGACTGCTACTCGGAGTCCTATAACCAGTGCTTCATACTCTGCAATGTTATTGGTACAATGAAAAGTTATCCTGTAGGACTTGGGAATAGCATCACCTTGAGGGGTAACAAACAAGATGTCGACTCCGGACCCGAACTTGGTATGGGATCCATCAAAGTATAACTTCCATTCATTAGAAGATTTGAGAGCAAAGACTGATTCATCTGGAAAATCGGTCAACATGGGATGATCATCATAAATAGGAGCCTCTGCAAGCTGATCTGCTATGACTTGTCCTTTTATCACCTTTTGCTCCATATACTCAATATCAAATTCACTGAGGATCATAACCCACTTTGCTAGGCGACCCGTCAAAGCTGCTCTGCTAAGCAAGTATTTTAGGGGATCAATTTTTGCAAACAACAATGTTTGGTGATTTAACATATAATGTCAAAGCTTTTGTGTTGCAAATACCACTGCTAAGCATGCCCTTTCAATAGTTGAATAATTCAGCTCATAGCCTACTAGTGTCTAGCTGATGTAATAAATAGCTCGCTCTTTGTCGTTCTCATCTTGTTGGGCCAAGAGAACTCCTAATGTCGTTTCAGTTGCAGAAATATACAATATGAATGGCTTTCCTTCTATAGGAGGCATTAGAATAGGCGGCGACAGCAAATAGTCTTTGAGAACTTGAAAGGTTGATTGACATTGCTCAGTCCATTTAAAAGTGACACCTTTATGCAATAGATGCTGGAATGGATGACATTTGTCGGCCAACTGAGCTATGAAGCGGCGGATGGACTGGAGCTTTCCTTGCAGACTGCATAGTTGACGGAGATTAGAAGGAGGAGGCATATCCATTATTGCTTTAACCTTGGCTGGGTCGACTTTGATGCCTCGGTGAGAAGCAATGTACCCTAGTAATTTGTCGGCTGTGACACCAAAGACACACTTCTTTGGATTAAGTCTGAGCTTGTAAGTCTCCATTCGGTCAAAGATTGGGCCCAAGATGGATAAATGACTATCTCTTGTGATAGATTTGCATAACAAGTCATCAACATAGTCCTCCATCAAAGTATGCATGAAATCATGAAAAATTGTCGTCATTGCTCTTTGATATGTAGCGCCTGCATTTTTAAGACCAAAGGGAATCACATTCCAGCAATAGGTACCCCAAGCACAGGTGAATGTTGTCTTATGTTGATCTTTAGGAGCAGTGCGAATTTGGTTATAGCCGGAGAAACCATCCATCAATGAAAGCATCTCATATCCAGCAGTCATGTCCACTATGATGTCTATGTTTGGTAGGGGAAAATCATCCTTAGGGCATGCTTTATTGAGATCCCTAAATCTGTACAGATTCTGATGCCCCCAATTACCTTGCTAACTGGTACTAAATTTGAAATCCAGTCTGCATAATCAATGGGTCTGATAAAGCCCACATCTAGTAATTTCTTCAGTTCCACCTTGACCAAAAGAGCCACCTGGGGATGCATCTTTCTAATTTTCCATTTGACAGGCTTGGCATTTGCTTTCAATGGCAAGTGATGAAGGACTAATCCTGGATCGAGGCCAGGCATGTCTACATAGGACCATGCAAAGCTGATCTTCTTCTCAAGAAAGAAATTGACAAAATCTATCTTTTCCTATTTTGACAAAGAAGCAGCAAAGTGAATGACCTTAGGGTTGTCAGGTGTACCCAAATTGATTTCCTCGGTCATTTCCACAAGCAATGTTGATTTGTTCTGACTTGATAGGGGTATGTCCACTCTTCTACCTTTGGGCGCCTCAGAGAGGTTTTCACCCTCAGGTACGTCTTTTATTTTTATTTTTTCATGGTCAGAGAGTGCCTTACGGTTTTCACTCAAAGACCTATTCTTTTGATTTTTTACTTTTTCTTTTCTTTTGTCATTTTGATGACTGGAAGAGGGAGTTGACTCCCCAAAATATGCTGTGGAATCCAGATCAATAGCAAATCCTGCCTTATGATCACCTTGTGGTATGCCTTCCCGTAGTCCAAGGAATTCTGCAATTGCTTCGTCATTTTGAAAACAGTCTAATGTGAGTGGTTCTTATTGGTCATGTTGGATAAGCTGGGGATAGATGAGGGGCATGTCATCATCGGTTGTAAGGAGAGAGAGGGTTGATATGGTAAAGATGTAAACATTTGTGGTATCACTATCCGAACTGCTTGTATCTGATTCGGAGCTTGGGTCCTAGAATGACTCTATCCAAGCATTAGGACATGTTTTAGGAAGAGGAGTTATTTCATGTTTGTCTTCCATAGGAAAATTATCAGGGTCAAGGAAAATATTGTCAAGAGCATAGGAGCTAGAAGAAAAAGAACTCCACTCCCATTCATTGGAATCAGTTTTGGGTCGGGTATCCTCAGGTGTTATTCCATCATCAGAGTCACGCCCTTTTCGACACGTGGTCACTTTGGAAGATGAGGGTCCAATTCGCAATGGTACAAAACCTAACCCTAAAGTTGAAGGTCGCATCTTGGGTATAACAAGTTCTAGCCTTCCATTGTTGTTCAGGCCTAAGCCACTGCAGCCGTCATATCCTTTCTTTTGCAGCATAGTAAATCCTTTGTCGTACCGTTCCACTGGCAACCTGACAGGTGGGGTCTCAGTTGGATCCTTATAAAGCCAATCTATGACATCATCATCTAAATTTTCTTTGTCAAGTTCACCCCATCTTGTAAATGTAGTGGGAGGCTGATATTGAATAATGACCTTAGGTTCCTTTTGCAATAAATGCGGTTTGCCATATGATTTTGGAGATATTGGTAAATTCCCGATGAGGAATGTTTGATCCATTGAATATTCTCTGCATCCTTGGTCCTGTATCTTCAATTTTCCTTTGAAAGCATCTAACAATTCATTAGGATCCACATAACTATGTGATTTGGCCTCTCTATTGACTGGGACTTGCTACTGCGGGGAATCCTTTAGGGCAGCACAAAATTGGAATGGATAAGGATCTCCTGGAATTGTTATCTCAGTTCCATTGTAAGGATATTTTAAACATTGATGATAGGTGGATGGAACTGCTTTCATTGCATGGATCCATGGACGACCAAGAATCATATTATAAGGGAGATCAAGGTCTAGGACCTGCAGGAAAGTGTTTTCTGTCACTGGACTGACTCTGATAGGCAATGTAATTATCCCTTTAGATGGGTGCTCAGCATCATCATATGCTTTGATTGTTATTCTTCTGGAAGCATCAATGTCATTTTCTGTATATCCAAGGCCAATGACCACTCTCAAGGTACAAATATTAAGACCCGCTCTGCCATCTATCAAGACTCGTCGGATTTTGCAATTATGGACAAAGACTTCAAGGTGTAAAGGATCATTATGAGGGAGCTTATCAGGTGAGATATCATTATCAGAAAATGTGACATTTTGGGAAACAACTAGATGTCCAATTCGGGCTTGAAATTGGTCAACATCAATGTCTGTCGGGACAGTGGACTCAATTAAAGCTTTATCTAGGACTGCACGATGCATGGGGGACATTTTCAACAACTCAAGGATTGATATTTGTGTAGGTGTCTTTCCTAGATGATCCAAGAGATTATACTGACTTGCAGGAGTTGGTTTGGGAGGAGCTGCAGGAGCTCCTTTCAAGACTATTTTGGATCGATGAGTGGTGACTGCGCAAGAAGGATCTTGTCCCTTTATTCTTAGGGTAGAAACATACTCATTTGACGCGTGAAAATAATTGATGACATTATTATAACCAGTGTTTGCATAATTTGTTGTTTGGGTAGAGTTTGAAGAAGACACTTTACCCTTGTCATGATCAAGCAAAGGAGTTTTGAAAATAGTATGATCAGTGTTAGAGGTCGCATGGGGCGGATCTACCTCAATTACTCCTTGCTCTAACAAGTCTTGGATCATATGTTTCAATTGAAAACATGACGCGGTTTTATGTCCTTTTGACCGATGGTACTCACAATATGCATTATCATTCCACCAATGCGGTTTACCACTGGTTCTGCCTTGATATCTGGTAGCTTGATAAATTTTGCTTGTATCAATTATTTCATTACTGATTCAATAGGCTCTCCCAATGGTGTAAATTGCCGAGGAGGTCCATCCCTCAATCGGAAAGGTTTGCGTTGTTGACTTTGTTGCTAGCCTTGTTGTTGATTGTATTGTTGAGCATATTGTTGAGCATGTTGTTGATATTGCGGCTGTTGAGTAACATTGCTCACTGGTGTTTGATTTTGTTCCATAGTTGACATATTAGGAACACTCAATTTCTTGATTGTGAACGGGGGTTGATTTGAATTCACCGCTCTTGCATCAACAACACCATCATTAGTGACATTCTTGTTTTTATACCAAAATCTATTTTTGTCCCCTGAATTATTCGTGTTGTCACTGTCTTTATTGAGCTTAATGATTCCTTTAGCTACAAGAGCAGTTTCAATGTTCATCCCTTTCTTAATGAGTTTCTCTATAGTACTGGGACTTTTCAATTTTAGTTCGTACATCATTTCTGGGACCAAATTTTGGATAAACAAGTTCACTTGTTGTTCTTCAGGTATATCTAGGGAAGAACGACTATACAAGTTGCGCCATCATTGCAAGAAAGTCACTAATGGTTCACCTTGCTTTTTCTTGGTGTTGCATAAATCTGACATGGTCACGTCACTATCGATGTTGAATGCGAAGTGCGACATAAACTTTTGAGCCAATTCAGACCAAGTCTTTATGTTTCCTGGTAGATGCGAATACCAATCCATGGCTTGTCCCGTGAGACTTCGTGCAAATAATCGCATTAAATATGTCTCCTCATAGCTCACTTCAGTACATGCCATGAAAAATGCTCGAATGTGATCTTTTGGATTGCCATTCCCTTTATATTTCTCAAACTTAGGTGCTTCAAAATGCTTAGGGAATGGAGGCATGTATAAGCTCTTATCAAATGGATTAGGACATAAATCCTGATCTGTATACAACTTCTTTGTTCCTTTCATTTCTAATGCGTCAACTTGTCGTTGCAGCTTCTCAAGCTGTTGCGCAATTGTATCAGATTTTGGAGGTCCATCATTAATCCCAGTGGGTATTCTTTGTCGATACATCGTGTTTCCAACCGGTTGTTGATGCTCTGAAATGGTTGTTTTTGGTGTCTCTGGCACATAATGTTCTTGGTATATCTCTTGTTGTTGTGGTTGTGCCATGCCTTGATATTGACCTTGTTGTTGTGCTTCTTGTAGCCTAGGTTGATATTGCAATTGAGGATGTTGTTGATATTGCACAGGCGCCAATTGTGGTTGTGAAGTATGATAGCTTGTTTGCCTTGGCACATATTGAGGCACATGTTGTTGATGCTGACGAATCAGAATTTGTTGACTTTGTGCCATTTGTTGTCGCGGTGTATATCCCATCATTTGCAAAAAACTTTGTTTAGATGGTTTTTGTTGTTTCTCCTTAAGATGGGGTATGGCACTTGCATTAACTTGCTATGTTGTTTGTCCAATCCATTGTGATGGTTGCAAGTTTGCATTAACTTGTAATGAGGCGGAAGGCACTGCAATTTGTTGTCGAATGCGATATTGTTGTTGTTGTACATTGCTTGTTTGCACATTCGATTGTACCTTTTGTGTATTACTCAATTGTTGCAACAATTGTTCTTGGTGCAAAACACTATCCGTAGTTCTTTGTGTCGCCATTATCGAAGGATCTGTCGCAATAGTGTTTGGCAAATATATTGAACTTAACGGGACATAAGAACTTTGTTGCATCGTGGAATTGTTTTGGACATCAGTGATATCAGGCATTCCAGTCGTGAAACTTTCTTGCATCTTAGATTTTGATCCAATTTTATGCATGTAAGGAATCACTTCTTGTTGAGGGACAGTTGTCAATATTTGCGTGGTCTTCATTTGATCCTGCGTTACAGGTGTTGTGTTGAATAATGGATTATTTATTGTCTCAAATGGTGACTTTTGAGGAATAGTCACTGTCAATGCCTTTGAAGCACGTTTACTCATCAAGGTAGGTTGAGCTTCTTGTTGCACATTTTCTTCATTTGGATGCGAAGAGAAACTTAACAGCTTACTGCCTTGTTGTTTTTGCACATTAATTTGCTCGTTCAAGGAAGCCACATTACTCATCATGTTAAGATATTTTTGTGGGAACATTTTAAAGACCTTGTTCAAGAATTTATCCATCTTTTTTGTTAACTTTGGATCTTGAAGGAACATATCAACATCATCAGAAGCATCAGAATCTGATGAAGAATCTGGTTGGGCATTTGGATTTGTCTCTTGTTGAATGCCTTGATCTGAACCAAATCCTTGCGAGAGAGTTTGTTCTTCATGCAATGTTTGAGTTTGAATGTCATGTTGCAGGTGTGGTTGATTCCAATCGAAAGGTGTACTTCCTCTTGGTGTTGGTGGAACACTCCCATGTCCTGGTTTCATGGGTACAAATACTGGTTCATATAATGGAGGTGGTCCAAGTTGAACCATTCCATATGGTGGTAAAGATGTGTTTGATGAACCTTCAATTTGCACTGTTTGACTAGTTTGAAATTGCGAATTTGCTATGTTGTCAATGGGTTGATACATTGGTTCGCCCATCTTTTTAGATTTTGATCTTGTCTCAACAGGCATGTCACTTATGCAAATGCAATGTTTTTTTTTTCTTTTTTGGAATTTTTCAAAGATAATGTATGATATGCAACTAAATGCAAACTAAATAGATGAAAATGCAATCTATGGCAAGAATGCAATCCATGTTTTTGGCTGTTTTTGAAGATTTTGACAAAATTTTGAATGCAAATCTAAAAGAGAGACCCTTAGGAAATTGGAATGATGTCTAGACCTCAAAGGACAAAAGGACCAAGTGACAAAAGGACAAAATGACAATGTCTCCCCTATATGCTTGGATACTAAGCTAGGTTTGACGAAATGACATTGATGACAAAAGGACAAAAGGTTTGATAAGGTATAGACTTCCTAACAATGACTTAGGGTTTATCAAAGATTTGGACTACTCAAGTATTACAAAACCTAGTTTGACACTATATGCAAAGGGACAATTACTATGCAAGTGACCCTAATATGATATGATAATGACCTAAGCTTAATGAAGAAACCTAGGGTATGCAAATGGAAATGTATGACAATGGTATTACTCTAATGCAAGAGGACACATGCAAATGGGTGACCTTTATTGATATGCAAAGGAGTATGACCTAGGTGAAACTTAATCTTGATAGTTAACAATGACTTTGCAAAATACAAACCTAAGATGAACCTAAAGCTAAGTGACATGAATGTTGAGACAAGATTTTGAAAAATGTTTGACAACCATGTTTGAAGATGTGTTTTGAACCTTGTTGGATGAAATGTTCTTATGTTTAACCTTGTTTTGAATCAATTTGTCTTGTTTTTGAAATGAGATGCAATTCAACTTTTGACAAGCAAAGAAGACAAGATATTTCAACTTAGACTCAAGACAATCATGCTCAATCACACATTTCTTATGGTAGGCAAGGACATTAGGTATTTGAGAGGTAGACTTGTTATGGGATTCAAGGAGAATACATAGATGCTTGACCCCACGGGCTCCCCTCCACGGCACTCACTTCTCAGGGTAGCCAAGCATCAGTCCCCATGGAAATCTCCCCATGGCGAACTTAGTATCTCTTCCAAGTATCCGAACTTGTCCTTCTCAAGCAACTAGAAGGATTTTTGGCCTCTAAATACAAGGTGTTTAGTCAGGATTTTTGTTAAGCGTTACTCCTTGATGTCATGCAAGCGTGATTGAGACATTAATCCCACCAAGATACCAAACAAATGTAGTCGCGCAAGCACGATTTAGACCAAGAGGCCCTACTTAGATGTTGATATGAGAAAGAGTTCAAGGGTCATCACTTCCCAAGTCACTGCAATTCCCACGTAACCCTTCCTTCAAAGCTTTCGCCCATCAGGTATTTGTTTATAGTGAGTTAGAATGCCAAGGTATTCTAGCAGTACTCACTTTGGGTCATTCCCTTCTCACGATTATCACTTGCTTGCAAAAGCAAATGGTCGGGAAGGCAGGCCCTCTAAAGGTGACATACAATCAAAAACATGAGCATGGTGTTGAAGATCTGGATTTCTGATCACCCTAAGAAGGATGAGAGCATACTCTCCTACTACAATGTCAAACTCATCAATAAAAGCAAACATACATTCATTCCATCCTATTTAGAAATCACTAGGTGCCTAAATATTAATTGCAAACACAAAGTTTAGTTGTAGTCCAAGGCAACCTGCAAAACCCAAGTCAAAAGTTTGATACGTTTAGTCTTTGACTATCGAACCTGCACAAAAATGTGTTAGTAGTTTCATTTGTTGTCTTTGCCATGCGTATGCCAAGGTTCTGCATAGAGAATCAGTACCAAAAAACCAAAAAAAGCATAAACAGAATGCAAAAGAAAACAATTTGCAAATGAAAAACACTATCTTTTACCTCTGTTTCTGGCCCTACACAGGCGCGGAATGTCTGATACAGGCGCAGAAGTCTTGACACAGGCGCAGAATGTCTTTGACACAGGCGCAGAATGTATAACACAGGCGCAGATTGTCTCACACAGGTGCAAAAGTCCCCAGAAAACACTGCACTACCTTGTTTCTTGGGTTTTTAACCTGCAAATCAACTCAAAAGCACTCAAAAGCATGATTAGGGGGTTAGTTCACGTCGGGTTCACCAATTAATGTACGCTAGGAAATCAAAAATCATCACATGCAATATAAACATACTAAGCTAGCTCAATCACGAAAGCACAATTGCAATGATCAATCCTAACACACTCAATAAAGACATGAAAAGCAAAACATTCAAAGCTAAAAACTAAGCAAACCAGATGTAGATCTGAATGTCTCCTTCATGTGGCTCCATTGTCCTTCTTTCTTCTCCAAATAGCCTTTGTTTGTGGATCTCACCTTCAAGTGCATAAACCTAATGTGAAAGCAAGATTGACATTGGCACAAGAATACTCAAAGCGTGATTGATTCGATGAAATAATTATTAGATTGGGATTGAAGAAATTCATCCAATTTATAGGCAAATTGGAGAAATGAACAAATTAGCATGATTCAACTCAAATGGAAATTGTAAATCAAAAATGTCAATTATGACAAATTATGCACTTTCTATGCAAAATTTGATTGATTCATAATTTATGACAAATTATGACAAATTTCTATGTCAAAATTGATTGATTGTCAATTATGACAAATTATGACAAATCATGACAAATTGAAATGTCATTCCCATGAAATTAGGAGAGAAATAGGAGGAAATTGAAATTAAGAATTAGAAAATTAGAAAATGAGGAAATTAGGAATTAGAAAATTTAGAAATTGATGAAAAATTAGGTAAATCAATTAATAATTTGTCATTTATTAATTATTTCACAAAAAGAGGAATTAAGAGAAATTAGGTGAATTAATTAATAATTTGTCATTTATTAATCAATTCACAAAAAGAGGAATAATTAGCCAATTAAATGAACATTTAATTGCGATGAGAAGACTTAGGATAAATAAATAATTTATCCTAAAGGGAGAAATGACAAACAAGGTTAAATGATTAAATCACGAAACCCTAGAAGATGAATTAGGTCTTGATGAAAGATAATTGACTTGATCATGATTCTGATTAACAAAGGACCAATGTGATAAATGATTTGATTGATAAAATGCGCCAATTGATGAGGAACAATGACAAATTGATCCAAATTGACATAATTGAGACAGACAATGTTCGATGGCAAATTAATCGCAAAATGACAAAATTGACAAGAGGACAAGTATCGATGACAAAATAGATTGCAAGACGACATGATTGAAAACGACCACGATCAATGACAAATCGATCACAAAACGACAAGATTGATAAGAGGACAAAACCCTAATTAGGATTGACGATGTCCAAAATGATGACAAATGAGCATGCACATTGATGTGATAGGATAAGATCGATCAAAATCATGACTGGAGAGTGTTGTCGACAAGACCAAATTTGAGAGTGAGACGAATGAAGAATGTAGAAGAATGACTCGATGCTCGCAAATGATAAAGACCAAATGCGTGACATAGCAGAAATGTTAATGCGACGCAAAAACCTAAAATGAGGCAATGCGCAAATGTTAAAGTATGATTCTGCAAGCGTTGACCATTTTTAGGTGTCTACAGTATTATATATTACTTACCTACTCCAGTGGCTAATCTACAGGAACTAGGTCAGTTAGGTAAAGCTATATCATATATATCATCCATTAAAATAGAAACATGTCTTGTCCTAATCATAGAACAAAATTACTATAGTAGGTTCTAACTTTAGAAATCCGACTGCTTAAGGGCTAATGAGGCAAGTCTGTCCTATATAAACCATCCTTTAAATACCATAAACAAAGAGAATCTGGTCCATTAGTTCAAAAGTATTTTCCTACATAAACCTAAACTCCATATCTAGGGGTGAACTCACAATGTCGGTTCCCACTTTTTTGGTACATCCTGATTTTTGTTGAAATCATACATTTAAAAAAATATATAATGATTTAAGCTTTAAGAGGTCCCATTTGAAGTAATTAATTGAAGAGATTTAGATGAAAGGCTCTTAGATCAAAATTTATTGGATATAACCTCTCTACTTCTAAATCATACCTGCAATAGAGTCTCCTTTGCATCTATCAAATGCTGATAAAAAACCAATTTTACATTAGCTTTTGGGGGGTCAAATGAATTCATTTGGAAGTTCTTTTTTTAAAGTATTTAGTCCTTGTTATAAGCTTTCCAAATAGTATAATTTTTAATATATTCAATTTTATTAATATATTTTTATTTTATTTCTTATGAATGTAAGTTTTTCACCGAACATGAACTTCTTTGTTCAATGCATTGGGGAAAATAGTAAACTAATTCAAAAAAAACTGAAAAATATCTATTCACTAGGTATTGATGTCTTATTTCTAACACAAAAATTAAATTAAAATTTGATATATATAGAACAAGTTATGTGTTCAAACATACACCTATATCTAAATTATAATTACTCAGACTTCAAAACTTAATAAAATGAAAAATATTCAACACATCACTATCAAACCAACTTCATGCCCTCGGTATTGATGTTACAAACCAAATTTTAAAGGAATTAAGTTTTTTTTATCATTTATAGAAAAAAAGTTATGCGTTTCAGGATGCAAATCACTCTTAAAAAATGTTGTTTGCTATAAAAAAATAATTTTTGAGGGAGATGGAAAAATTAATAAAATTTAATTCAAAAAAAATTGAAAAAAATATATTTAGAATCTACAAACAAGATGTTACAATTCACTGGTTTGCATCATCTTCAAATTCTTAACGGTTTAAAAGTTATAGGTGTTGGAAAGTGAAGGTTTTTTTTTCAAAATGTTCATCTAAATGTCAAAGTTGGTCAAAAAGTGGGAACCAGTATTGTGAGTTCACCCCTAGCCACTAAACTAGATAAAACACAAAAGGCCTATCTCAAGCCCTAAGCTTCTAAAGAAGCGATCTTCCCCTTCTTTCAAGGCATGCCCTCCTCATTTTCTGTATTAGCAGAGGATTCACTTTGGCTTAACACCGAGGCATTTGGGATCTCCTCTTCCCCTAACTCAACTTCAATTCCTTCCTCCTTTAGGTAAATGGTGAACCATTTCTTACAAATCGGTTGCTTAATATGTAGAAGCCACATTATAAAGTTGAGATTACGTTGCATGTCTGGCCTCCATGTTGCAAATCCGCCCTCATCTTCGATCTCTAGGATTGGAAATCTCAGCACTGGTTTATTTTTCCACATAAACCTATCATAATGCTTTGGTTTCAACACGGTAAGATCATCTGCCACACTAACTACCACCCTATCCAATTCTCCCAAAAGGTCTTTCTTGAAAACATTACGACATAATTTTTTCATCACGTCTCTGTCATGCTCGAAATACATAGCCAATGCTAGAAACATGGTTGATATGTCTGAGTTTGCCCTAGTCATATCCTCATTCTTGATATACTCTTCCCCTGACGTTTTCCTAACTGCCCTAATAACTAGATCATGTGGAAAAACAAGGATGCCTTTCAGCCTATCGTCCTTAATTACTCCTGAGAATGTCATTTGCCCTTTCAAACCTCTCAACCTCAGTGGTGTATCCATACTGCAATTTTGTGATAGACACTTATCCAGGACTTAGCTAAGGCTCAAGGAATTTGCATTACGCTAGAACTAAAATATTTCTTACACTTAAATACAAAGATATGGGAGATATTTGCCACCTCTACAATCGTGCGAACTAAATTCACAATAAAAAATTATACCACTACATAATAAAATCCCGCGGAGTAATCATCCTTTCCCATTGTGTAGGGGAAAAAGTGAGACTAAGAAAACAAGCCCTAATCCCACTCTCGTGTACATACTCATGAAATACGAAAGAGCCTAGGGAGGTAACACACTTCGATTACTTCTTGTGTGGAAGAGAGAGCCGAGGATTACCTCTTAGGGGTTTTATTCCCTTGATGTAAATGAGAGATAGGAGAAATGCAAAGTGAAAATTTGAATGATTTAACCTAGAATACAAGTATACACAAGCAACCTTAATCTAGAAATGTAGAACTGACAATAACTGATATACTGCTTAAAAGTACATATTAAGAGACAAATTCAGAGGTGCACCTGTGTCAGAAATTTGAGCCAAAATGTCCACGATAGAAGTGTTAGGGCCCTGTCCTGATTCTGCAAACCAGAAGCTATGACTGACAAACTGGGATTTGAAAACAACAAATTGTTGTTCTACCCAAATTTGCCAAAATATATGAGGACTAGGGTGCCACACCCTTCTCCTGGGCAGGACCAGGGCACCACGCCCCTGTCCTCGGGGTTTCTGCTGAGATTTGGTCCTTAGAACTGAGTCTATGTGCTTTGTTAGTCTTGAAATTTGCAGCGACACTCAGATCTTGAATCTGTACCTGTAGCTAACAATAGGGTTTTAAGTGGCTACATAGGGTTTTTCCTTAGTCAAACCCCTATTTTGGTGATTTCCACCTCAACAAATAGTTGATTTGTATAGTAAAATAATGTGTGCAAGAATCTTATGTGTGTGAAAGATCCTAAGATGAGTGCAAACAATCTAAAGCAACCCTAAATAGTAAACCCTAAATTCTTGTAATTGACAAAGTAAATGCCCTAAATCAATGATGCAAAGTGATATAAAGCATGAATGTAAATCAAATTGATGTAATGAAGCTCATACAAAGACATGGAAACAACATGAAACCATACCCAACCCCAAGGGAGAGGTATAAGCCAATCTGATAGTTCTGATACTTAATATAAGTATAGATCCAATAGCCAACAAGATGAGAGGGGGGGGGTGAATCATACAAACTTAATCATTCATAAAAACATCAAATTCAACCTCAGTAACATATATTTCAGTAATATAACCAAAACTGTTAAACATGCAAACTCAAAAGCATATGAACAATATAAACCTCATAACACCAAATTTAACGTGGAAACCCAAATAGGGAAAAACCACTGTGGGATTTCGAACCCACTAAGAAATATGCTCTTCTAGAGTATGCTCGGTTAAAAGCAAATCCTGTTAAAGATTACAAACACATTGCTAGATGTGACCCAGTTAAGGGATTTCCCTCAGATCTATTAGGATCTTCACTTTGTTAGAAGTGACCTTGTTAAAGGATTTCAAACACTCAATCAGAATGTCACATTGCTAGAGGGTTTACATATAAGACTATTAAGTCCACTCGGTTAAGAGATTTTCTGTCACTTTCACAAAATAACAGTAATAAAATCTATCTGCAACTTCACATCTAAAATGCTAAAGCAGATTCCTATTTGTTCAATACAATCTAGACATAGAACTAATCTTGTCTATCTGCTGGGCTTCTATACTCTATTATTCTAATAGGTCTTCAAGCTTCTGTGCTCGGTAATCACTATGTAGCATCCCTATGCATACACTTGCCCGCATGCATTGTTTATCAACAGTTTCCTATTTATAAACAATTAGGTAACCGCTTAATCTCCTTGATCACATTTCCCATGATCAATCATAGCCATCAGATCTTCAATCTTGTCCAGGTTCAATGCATCTTTCGATCTGAAAATGTTTTACCTCGCCTTGGAACTTGCATAATAGTCTTGGAATTTGTGCCAGGGTATTGCGGTTCAATCTGAGCTGTAGATCTTCATGTCGACTTTTCATTGCCTTAGATTCATTAACAAACTTCATTCACGGCTTACCAATCATTTAATCCGCTCCAGCTCATCAGCTTCCTTCATTAAATACCGCATGTAAACATTTAATGCATTCTGTTATAGCTCGGTTACAACTCGGTGAATACTAAACTTTCACTCGGTAGACATTCTCCCTTCATTAACCGATAACGATAACCTTAGGGTTTACCGACTAGGTTCTTTAGGGTTTACCGACTAGGTTCTTTGCTTGATAACATAGTATAGTATTAACCTTTACAATTTACAACACATGTATGATGTTAAAACAATCTAAAACATCATGATCTCATCATTGTTTGACTCGGTAGTAGTTGCCTATTGAATACTTTATTCATCCCCTTATTCATCATATTCTTTCATGTGTCTTTTACCGACATCTTTATAATCTT